>NC_053022.1:59937278-60043518 GCF_003073215.2 Triticum urartu | reverse complement strand
AAACGAACTACACGATCTTGCTCTACGCTTAGGATTGGGTCTTTTCCATCACATCATTCTCCTAATGATGTGATCCCGTTATCAATGACATCCAATGTCCATGGTCAGGAAACCACGACCATCTATTGATCAACGAGCTAGTCAACTAGAGGCTTACTAGGGACATATTACGGTCTATGTATTCACACATGTATTACGGTTTTCAGTTAATACAATTATAGCATGAACAATAGACAATTATCATGAACAAGGAAATACAATAATAACCATTTTATTATTGCCTCTAGGGCATATTTCCAACAATATATATGTTGTTGTTCTATATGCAGTCCCATCACACAACACACACGCCTTATTAGTAGCAACCGTCTGTGTTATTATCGGTCTTCACACACATTTCTGATTACACACCCGTTTGCCGCGTATCACACACATCTTGTTAAGTTGAACCGTTTCTGTTCTCATGTCTCAATGCAAACAGTTCATCCGAGTGAACCGCATGCCGTATATCGCACACACCTTGATCTAGCTGACCGTTTCTTTTGTGTTGCCTAATCACAAACAGTTCATCTGAGTGAACTGTATGTTGTGTATCACACATGCCTTCATCTGGTTGCCTGTTTCTTTTGTTCCTCCTCATCGCAAACAGTTCATTGAACTGAACCGTATGCCCTTCATCGCACACGCAACTAAAATCTGAATCGTGTTTGATGCATCCGGCATCGCAAACGTTTTACACATTTCTGACGGTTTTCATACAACACCGTTCGCGATTATTGCATCGCACACAGTTTCTTGAAGGGTCACTGATCGTAGTGTCGCGTTAGCAGCATCCTGCAATAGTGATTATCAACTTTGCATCTTTTGGCATCAATATTATGAATATGTGTATCACTACGATTGAGATTCACTAAACCATTTATATTAAGTGTATGACCATAGAAGCTTTTATTCATGTAAACATAATAACAATTATTCTTTGACTTAAATGAATAACCGTATTGCAATAAACATGATCCAATCATATTCATGCTCAACGCAAACACCAAATAACATTTATTTTAGGTTCAACACTAATCCCGATGGTAAAAGGAGTGTGCGATGGTGATCTTACCAACCTTGGAATCATTTCCAACACACATCGTCACTTTGCCCTTAACTAGTCTCTGTTCATTTTGCAACTCTTGTTTCGAGTTACTAATCTTAGCAACTGAACCGGTATCAAATACCCTGGGGTTACTATGAACACTAGTAAAGTACACATCAATAACATGTATATCAAATATACTTTTGTTCACTTTGCCATCCTTCTTATCCGCCCAGTATTTGGGGTAGTTCCGCTTCCAGTGACCATTCCCTTTGCAGTAGAAGCACTAATTTTCAGTCTTAGGTCTAGCTTTGGGCTTCTTCACGGGAGCGGCAACTTGCTTGCCATTCTTCTTGAAGTTCCCTTTCTTTCCCTTGCCCTTTTACTTGAAACTAGTGGTCTTGTCAACCATCAACGCTTGATGCTTTTTCTTGATTTCTACATTTGCAAATTTCAGCATCACGAAGAGCTTGAGAATCGTTTCCGTTATCCCTTGCATATTATAGTTCATCACGAAGTTCTAGTAACTTGGTGATAGTGACTAGAGAACTGAAGGAAATATGCCCTAGAGGCAATAATAAAGTTATTATTTATTTCCTTATTTCATGATAAATGTTTATTATTCATGCTAGAATTGTATTAACCGGAAACATGATACATGTGTGAATACATAGACAAATAGAGTGTCACTAGTATGCCTCTACTTGACTAGCTCGTTGATCAAAGATGGTTATGTTTCCTAGCCATAGACATGAGTTGTCATTTTATTAACAGGATCACA
The DNA here is from genome assembly GCF_003073215.2 of Triticum urartu. NCBI lineage: Eukaryota > Viridiplantae > Streptophyta > Magnoliopsida > Poales > Poaceae > Triticum > Triticum urartu. The sequence goes on along the minus strand of NC_053022.1, from coordinate 60,041,650 downwards.
TCATTAGGAGAATGATGTGATTGACTTGACCCATTCCGTTAGCTTAGCACTCGATTGTTTAGTATGTTGCTATTGCTTTCTTCATGACTTATACATGTTCCTATGACTATGAGACTATGCAACTCCCGTTTACTGGAGGAACACTTTGTGTGCTACCAAACGTCACAACATAACTGGGTGATTATAAAGGTGCTCTACAGGTGTCTCCAAAGGTACATGTTGGGTTGGCGTATTTCGAGATTAGGATTTGTCACTTCAATTGTCGGAGAGGTATCTCTGGGCCCTCTCGGTAATGCACATCACTTAAGCCTTGCAAGCAATGCAGCTAATGAGTTAGTTGCGAGATGATGTATTACGGAACGAGTAAAGAGACTTGCCAGTAACGAGATTGAACTAGGTATTAAGATACCGACGATCGAATCTCGGGCAAGTAATATACCGATGACAGAGGGAACAATGTATGTTGTTATGCGGTTTGACCGATAAAGATCTTCGTAGAATATGTGGGAGCCAATATGAGCATCCAGGTTCCGCTATTGGTTATTGACCGGAGACGTGTCTCGGTCATGTATACATTGTTCTCGAACCCGTAGGGTCCACACGCTTAAAGTTTCGATGACAGTTATATTATGAGTTTATGAGTTTTGATGTACCGAAGGAGTTCGGAGTCCCGGATGAGATCGGGGACATGATGAGGAGTCTCGAAATGGTCGAGACGTAAAGATCGATATATTGGACGACTATATTCGGACATCGGAAAGGTTTCGAGTGATTCGGGTATTTATTGGAGTACCGGAGAGTTACGGGAATTTGCCGGGGAGTATATGGGCCTTATTGGGCCATACGGGAATAGAGGAGAGAGGCCAAAAGGAAGGAGGCGTGCGGCCCCCCTCTGGTCCGAATTGGACAAGGGGTGCAGCCCCCTTTTCCTTCTTCCTCTCCTCCTCTTTCCTTCTCTCCTACTCCAACAAGGAAAGGAGGAATCCTACTCCCGGTGGGAGTAGGACTCCCCCCTTGGTGCACCCTCCTCCTAGGCCGGCCGCCTCCCCCCTTGCTCCTTTATATACAGGGCAGGGGGGACCCCATGGACACAACAATTGATCATTGATCTCTTAGCTGTGTGCGGTGCCCCCCTCCACCATAATCCTCGATAATATTGTAGTGGTGCTTAGGCGAAGCCCTGCGACAGTAGAACATCAAGATCGTCACCACACCGTCGTGCTGACAGAACTCTTCCCTGACATTCTGCTGGATCGGAGTCCGGGGATCGTCATCGAGCTGAACGTGTGCTAGAACTCGGAGGTGCCGTAGTTTCGGTGCTTGATCGGTCGGGCCGTGAAGACGTACGACTACATCAACCGCGTTGTGCTAACGCTTCCGCTTTCGGTCTACGAGGGTACGTGGACAACACTCTCCCCTCTCGTTGCTATGCATCACCATGATCTTGCGTGTGCGTAGGAATTTTTTTGAAATTACTACGTTCTCCAACAAGAACTCTGTCAATCACTATCTTATCTAGAAGATTAACTCCCACTTGATTCAAGTGATTGTAGTACTTAGACATTCTGAGCACATGCTCACCAGCTGAGCTATTCTCCTCCATCTTGTAGGCAAAGTACTTGTCAGAGGTCTCATACCTGTTAACACGGGCATGAGTCTGAAATACCAATTTCAGCTCTTGGAACATCTCATATGCTTCGTGGCATTCAAAACGTTTTTGAAGTCCTGGTTCTAAGCCGTAAAGTATGGCGCACTAAACTATCAAGTAGTCATCATACCGAGCTTGTCAAACGTTCATAACGTCTGCATCTGCTCCTGCAAAAGGTCCGTCACCTAGCGGTGCATCAAGGACATAATTCTTCTGTGCAGCAATGAGGATAATCCTCAAATCATGGAGCTAGTCCGCATCATTGCTACTAACATCTTTCAACATAGTTTTCTCCAGGAACATATCATAAATAAAATGGGGAAGCTATACGCGAGCAATTGATCTACAACATAGATATGCAAATACTATCAGGACTAAGTTCATGATAAATTTAAGTTCAATTAATCATATTACTTAAGAACTCTCACTTAGATAGACATCCCTCTAGTCATCTAAATGATCACGTGATTCATATCAACTAAACCATGTCCGATCATCACGTGAGATGGAGAAGTTTTCAATGGTGAGCATCACTATGTTGATCATATCTACTATATGATTCACGCTCGACCTTTCGGTCTCAGTGTTCCGAGGCCATATCTGCATATGCTAGGCTCGGCAAGTTTAACCTAAGTATTCTGCTTGTGAAAAACTGACTTGCACCCGTTGTATGTGGACGTAGAGCTTATCACACCCGATCATCACGTGGTGTCTCAGCACGAAGAACTGTCGCAATGGTGCATACTCAGTGAGAACACTTATACCTTGAAATTTTAGTAAGGGATCATCTCATAATGCTACCGTCGTACTAAGAAAAATAAGATGCATAAAATATAAACATCACATGCAATCAAAATATGTGACATGATATGGCCATCATCATCTTGTTCCTTTGATCTCCATCTCCAAAGTACCGTCATGATCTCCATCGTCACCGGCATGACACCATGATCTCCATCATATTGATCTCTATCAACGTGTCATCACATGGTCGTCTCGCCAACTATTGCTTTTGCAACTATTGCTATCGCATAGCGATAAAGTAAAGCAATTACATAGCACTTGCATCTTATGCAATAAAGATACAACCATAAGGCTCCTGCCAGTTGCCGATAACTTTAACAAAAAATGATCATCTCATATAAAAATTTATATCTCATCACGTCTTGACCATATCACATCACAACATGCCCTGCAAAAACAAGTTAGACGTCCTCTACTTTGTTGTTGCAAGTTTTACGTGGCTGCTACGGGCTTAGCAAGAACCTTTCTTACTTACGCATCAAAACCATAACGATTTTTCGTCAAGTGTGTTGTTTTAACCTTCAATAAGGACCAGACGTAGTCACACTCGATTCAACTAAAGTTGGAGAAACAGACACCCACTAGCCACCTGTGTTCGAAGCATGGTGGTAGAACCAGCCTCATGAACGCGGTCATGTAATGTCGGTCTGGGCCGCTTCATCCAACAATACCGCCGAATCACGGTATGACATGCTGGTAAGCAGTATGATTATTATCGCCCACAACTCTTTGTGTTCTAGTCGTGCATATAACATCTACGCATAGACCTGGCACGGATGCCACTGTTGGGGAACACAGTATTTCAAAAAAAATTCCTACGATCATGCAAGATCTATCTAGGAGATGCATAGCAACGAGAGGGGAGAGTGTGTCTATGTACCCTCATAGACCAAAAGCGAAAGCGTTAAGTAATGCGGTTGACGTAGTCGAACGTCTTTGTGATCCAACCGATCAAGTACCGAACGCACGGCACCTCCGCGATCTGCACATGTTCAGCTCGGTGACATCCCTCGTACTCTTGATCCAGCTAAGGCCGAGTGTGAGTTTCGTCAGCACGACGGTGTGTTGACGATGATGATGAAGTTGCCGACGCAGGGCTTCGCCTAAGCACTACGACAATATGACCGAGGTGGAAAACTGTGGAGCGGGCACCGCACACGGCTAAAGATCAACTTGTGTGTCTATGGAGTGCCCCCCTCCCTCGTATATAAAGGAAGGGAGGAGGAGGAGGGTCGGCCTCAAGGGGCGCGCCCAAGGGGGGGGTTTCCTACTCCTAGTAGGCGTAGGTTTCTCCCTTTCCTAGTCCAAGTAGGAGAAGAAGGAAGGAGAGGGAGAGGGAGAAGGAAAGAGGGGGGCGCCGCCCCCTCCTAGTCCAATTCGGACCAGCCCATGGGGGGCACGCTGCCTCCCCTTGTGGCCCTTCTCTCCTTTCCACTAAAGCCCAATAAGGCCCAATACTTCCCCCCGATGAATTCCCGTAACTCCCCGGTTCTCTGAAAAATACCCAAATCACTCGGAACCTTTCCGATGTCCGAATATAGCCTTCCAATATATGAATCTTTACCTCTCGACCATTTCAAGACTCCTCGTCATGTCCGTGATATCATCTGGGATTCCGAACAAACTTCGGTCATCAAATCACATAACTCATAATGCAAATCGTCATCGAACATTAAGCGTGCGGACCCTACGGGTTCGAGAACTATGTAGACATGACCGAGACACATCTTTGATCAATAACTAATAGCGGAACCTGGATGCTCATATTGAATCCTACATATTCTACGAAGATCTTTATCGGCCAAACCGCATAACAACATACGTTGTTCCCTTTGTCATCGGTATGTTACTTGCCCGAGATTCGATCATCGGTATCATCATACCTAGTTCAATCTCGTCACCGGCAAGTCTCTTTACTCATTCCTTAATGCATCATCCCGCAACTAACTAATTAGTCGCATTGCTTGCAAGGCTTATAGTGATGTGCATTACCGAGAGGCCCCAGAGATACCTCTCAAACAATCGGAGTGACAAATCCTAATCTCGATCTATGCAAACTCAACAAACACCATCGGAGACACATGTAGAGCATCTTTATAATCACCCAGTTACGTTGTGATGTTTGATAGCACACTAAGTGTTCCTCCGGTATTCGGGATTTGCATAATCTCATAGTCATAGGAACATGTATAAGTCATGAAGAAAGTAATAGTAATAAACTAAACGATCATAGTGCTAAGCTAATGGATGGGTCTAGTCCATCACATCATTCTCTAATGATGTGATCCTGTTTATCAAATGACAACACATGTCCATGGCTAGCAAACTTAACCATCTTTGATTAACGAGCTAGTCAAGTAGAGGCATACTAGGGACACTCTGTTTGTCTATGTATTCACACATGTACTAAGTTTCCGGTTAATACAATTCTAGTATGAATAATAAACATTTATTATGATATAAGGAAATATAAACAATAACTTTATTATTGCCTTTAGGGCATATTTCCTTCACCTTCATCAGCAGGGCCCCGGACAAGGCCGGCGGCTGCCTCAGGCGGCGGCGAGGGGAAGTCGAAAGGGGTGGAGACGGCGGCGGGGCTAGGGTTTCGGCCCTCGTGTCGCCCGAGAGGGCGACACGAGGGATAGAGGGGAGGGGATGTTTTTTTTAAGCATGTTGACTCTTGCGCTTGAACTATGCTTATATGATACTCAAACGTGTTACAAATCCTAGCTAGGTTGGCAGGAGAATAATCCTAGCTAGGTTGATGAGTTTAGGGATAATTCTAGCTTAGTTGATGACTTTGTTTACACCCCCACCGGCAGTTAGGGATAACACATTGCGGCTTCTCAGTGATTAAACTATCATTGAAGTATCTCCCTCTGTTTAGCATGCAAATGCTAATCACCGACCTTCGCTTATTTTAAACCGGGGTCACGAAGACACTTGCTATAGATATTCTCTCCAGATAATCAAGGCAGTGTTTGTTCGTTGACACGAACGTCAACTTGGCTTGAATATACTTTGTTCGTTGGGATCGACTCAACTCAACCTAATGTACGTTGGTCTCCACCACCACCGCCAAGTAAGCTGGCTTTTGTTCGAAGGGCCGGCGGCCGAATTTTATTAGGTGGGAAAATAGAAGGGTAGTACATCAGGTTACATCCAACGGGGATAGTACATCAGGAATATAGCTATCCCAAGACAAAGACCACTGAAAAACCAAACACTGAAGGAGGAGAAATGGCATTCACGACGGCAGGTCAGCAATACACCCCGCAGCCCTCCAGACATTGACATCCTCTAGGGATCAGGTCCCTTCACCCTGTCCACCGAACTGTCCACAGTGTCAAAAATCCTAGCACTTCTTTCCTTCCAAATCCTCCAGTGTATAAGGATGGTAACCGTGTCGAAGTTTCTCCTGAATGGTTTCGGGATAGCCGCCCTGGCCTGCAGCCACCATTCCTCCGTGGAGCTGAAAGTAGCATCCGAGATAAGAAAATCAGCTCTCATCCAAGCTCTAAAGCGACGCCAAAGTAGCTTGGTGTAGTTGCAGTGCATAAAAAGATGTAAGCATGTTTCCGGTTGTGATTTGCACAGAGGGCAAATGCCATTGGAAGGCCAGCTCCTTCTCTCCAGGTTGTCCGCAGTCAGACACCGTTGATATACTGCAAGCCACATGAAGAATTTGCATCGAGGGGGTGCCTTGGATTTCCAGATTGGCTTATAACAAGCAAAGTTAGTGTTCCCCATGAAAAATAGTTGGTAAGCTGGCTTTTGTTCGTTGGTATCCACGAACGTTCCTATCCAGGTTCACTCATTGAAGGTGAGAATGAAGCACTCAAACTAACCCAACTGCGAACCAACCTGTGTGGTTGGATAGTTATGAGGACAATGGTATTCCCAACCCATCAAGATTCAAATTCTAGACTTGCCATTAATGCTTGCATTTTTTAGATTTATTTTAGAATATTCGATGATATGTGTTTAGTGGGACAAAACATTCTCGTTGACTACGAAGGTGTTTGTGACGACTTCGTCAATCTCAAAACAATGTGCCGGGTCAATCTCTCATAGATACTCATAGGAGTAGGGTGTGTGTCGATGTGTTTATAGAGGTCAGTGTATGTGCATATGTATGAAGTGCACTAAACATGGTTTTATTCAGGATCCATAATTAATTTTGTAAGTGCTATGCTGGCTTGCATGCATGAGTTGATGTGCGGTCTTAATTTTATTTTTTGCGGGTAGACCTGATGTAGAGTCTGCTGCGGCCATATATAGATTATGGAGCAGAATTGTGCTAACCAGATCAAATTAGGGCATGAGTGGATCTAAAACATAATTTTGCCCATGATCCTTAACTAATTTTTTAGGTGCGCTCCTGGGTTCCATCCTCCATGCAGGAGGGCACTAAACAGGAGTTGACCTGTTGTGTACACTGCTGCAATGATATACTCCCTCCGTCTTAAATTAAGTAACTCAACTTTGTACTAAGTCATTTATTTTGGGACGAAGACAGTAGATTATAGTGCAGAATTATGCTAAGATGATTAAATTAATAAATGAGTAGATCTAAAACATAATTTTCTTCATGACCTTAATTGATTTTGTAAGTGCACTCTTAAGTCGCATGGAGAAGTTGACTTGTTGCGCACATTACAGCGTTGATATAGATTATAGTGCAAAATTGTTCTAGCAAAATCAAATCAATGTGTGGGCGCATGAACATTTTCCCTTTTCGCAATATAGGTATTTTTATTTCATAAATCATTTGTTCACTGGGTACAATAGTGTGGTTTCGATGAGTATTTATAGATCATGGATCATCGTAGGACTACGAGGACGAACACGTATACATGCATGACCTTAATTAATTAGCTAGTGTGTTAAATGGGTACAAAGAATATGTTCGAATGATTAGGAGGTTACCGTACCACACAGGTAGTTGAATTATTTGCAGCTATAGACGCGTTGACAAGGCCACATGACATGGTACTTTTCCATGGAGGATTAGGAAATCAGAAGTAAACAATTAATCTGGATGATTAGTTCGTTACAGCATGTAGACTCCTTTTTTTTCCGGGGATAACATGTTGACTCTTGTGCTTGAACTATGTTTATAAGATATACGAAAACGTGTTACAAAGGCTAGCTATAGCTAGGTTATGTTAAAAAAAAAGGCTAGCTAGGTTGACAGGAGATTAATCCTAGCTAGGTTGATGAGTTTGGGGATAATTCCAGCTTAGTTGATGACTTCGTTTACACTCCCACCGGCAGTTCGGGATAACACAATGCGGCTTCTCAGTGATTGAAGTCTCTCCCTCTGTTTGGCATGCAAATGCTAATCACCGACTTTCACTTCTTTTAAACCGGGGTCACGAAGACAATGAACTCCACATGAATAGACACTTGCTGTGCACAGTGGACATTCTCTCCCGATAATCAAGGCAGTGTGTTGGTTGAAACGAACGTCAACTTGAATTAAAGGGTGGTTAGCAGAGCATATATTGGTATCCTTTATTCGTTAGGATCTATTCGACTCAACCTCAACCCCAACGTTCGTTGGTCTCCACCACCACCGCCAATTAAGCTGGCTTTTGTTCGTTGGGCTCCACGAACGTTCCTATGTGAGATGAAGCTGCTTCACTCATTGAAGTTGAGCATGAAGCGCACTAAACATGATTTTGTTCACGATCTTTAATTGATTTTGTAAGTGCGCTGCTGGCTTTGCATGGAGGAGTTGATGTGCATTTTTTTAGCTAGTAGACCATGATCCCATGATGTACAGATTGCTACGTTGATATTATTACTCTCTCCGTTTTTAAATATAAGTCCTTTTAGAGATTCTATAATATGGGCTACATACGAAGCAAAATGAATCTACACTCTAAAATAAATCTATATCATCCATATGTAGTCCATATCCAAATCTCTAAAAAGACTTACATTTAAAAACGGAGGGAATACACCATAGAGCGGAATTGTGCTAACAAGATCAAATTAGTGCATGAGTGGATCTAAGCCATAATTTTCCCCATGATCCTTAACTGATTTTGTAAGTGCGCTCATGGGTTCCATGGAGGAGTTGACATGTTGTGTACATTGCTGCAATGATATAGTGCGGAATTGTGCTAACAAGATCGAATTAGTGGATGAGTGGATCTAAAACATAATTGTGTTCATGATCCTTAGTAGATTTTGAAAGTGCGCTCTTCGGTCGCATGGAGAAGTTGACTTGTTGTGCACATTACTGCAGTGATATAGATTATAGTGCAAAATTCTTCTAGCAAAATAAAATTGATGTGTAAGTGGATCTAAAACATAATTTTGTATCTCTTACTTTTTTCCCCTTCCATTTTTTGTTCTCTACCAGTTAATCTTACTTTGTTGGAAATAGTGGAACATTTTTATCAATGTATACGGGCACATACATAAACGTTCATGATCTTTTTAAACGATGAACATATTTGTGAATACTTACTTTTTTGTATAGAGAACATTATCCAAATATTAAATGAGTATTCTAATTCAATATAAGAACATAGTTTATATGAGGTACATGAGCATTTCCCCTTTTTGCAATATAGGATTTTTCATTTTATAAATCATTTTTGCAATAAATAAATCTATCAACTAGATTTTCCAGAATAAACATGCATATGCATTGTAACGGGAGAGTTAACATTTTGTTATCTGAGCATTTAGGTGGTGCCTTCGACACTGCACGGATTTCACCAATCCTTCGCTCGCTCCTTGCTAACCAACACACAACATTGTGTGCGGCATGTTCATTTGAAATAAAGATGAATCTTGGGCCATTGATTAAACATTGCATTTTAAAAATAGTTAACATGTAAAATAATATCATATTTAAATGCCACACATTTTTCTTATCAAATTCCATATATAACATGTTAAAATTGAAGTTATGGTTTAAAATATATGTTATTTGAAAAAAAATCTTAATAGACTACAGGGTGATTAACACAGATCTCAGGGGGTTTTATGTTAAACTGAAAAAACTATTCACTATAACTTTGAGATGAACTGCGGGTTAATTAGCATAAAAGACAGGGGGTTTGTGTAAAATGCGAAAAAACGTTTTCTTACGACTTAAAGATGGACTGCTGGTTAATTATTGTAAAATGTAAGGTTTTTTTGTAAAATGTAGGACGGCAAACAGGCAGCACTCATCCCTTTATTAGTAAAACTAGTAAAAGGTTCCGCGCATCGCACTGGGAGAACAAAAAAAATGATTATCTTCAATGATCATGATCACATTTTTTTTCAACCAAGATACACTATCACTCTCAATTTTGTGAAATCATGAGCACTGTTTTAAACCCGTGAACACTTTTACAATTTTTTGAACAATTTTTGAACTCACGAACATTTTATACTATTTGCAATTTTTTAAACATTTTTCTCGAATCAGTGAACATTTCTAGACTGTACAAACATAGTTTTCAAAATTGATGGAATTTTAAAATTCAGGAACATTTTTTAAATGCATGATCATTTTTTGAATCAGCGAACATTTTATGAATGAATAAACTATTTTTAGCATATTTTCCATTCATGAACATTTTTTGGATTGACAATTTTTTGTTCAATTTTAATAACATTTTTATATACACAAAAATTTAAAAAAATCATGAACATTTTTAATTTCCTGAACATTTATTTTTCAAAATTTTGAATTTTTTTAATAAGATTGAAAAAAAATCAGGAACATTTTTGAATTCACAAAATTTTTATAATTTATAAAAAAATTTCAAAATTCTCATTTTTTTGATTTTCCGAACTTTTCGTAAGTCCGTAACTATTTAAAGTAGAAAAAATCGAAAAAACAAAATGTTAAAGAACACGCCACCCGGATATGGACCGGCCCAAAAGGGACAACTTTTTTTTAGCGAAATCGGTATCCTTTATTAAACATTCAAAATCATGGGAATACAGATGTGTTGGGGAACGTAGCAATAATTCAAAAAAATTCCTACGTGTCACCAAGATCAATCTAGGAGATACTAGCAACGAGAGAGAGGGAGTGCATCTTCATACCCTTGAAGATCGCTAAGCGGAAGCGTTCAAGAGAACGGGGTTGATGGAGTCGTACTCGTCGTGATCCAAATCACCGATGATACTAGTGCCGAACGGACGGCACCTCCGCGTTCAACACACGTACGGAGCAAGGACGTCTCCCGCGCCTTGATCCAGCAAGGAGGAAGGAGAGGTTGAGGAAGAGGGCTCCAACAGAAGCACGACGGCGTGGTGATGGTGGAGCAGCAGTACTCCGGCAGGGCTTCGCCAAGCTCTTGCGGAGGAGGAGAGGTGTTGGGGAGGGGAGGGGCTGCGCCTTGGATGTGGTGTGCAGCCCTCCCCTTGCCCCTCTATTTATAGGGGAAGGAGAAAGGTGGCCGACCCCCTCTAGATGAGATCTAGAGGGGGGCGGTGGCCAAGGGGAGGGGGCTTGCCCCCCAAGCAAGGGGGGCGCCCCCCTTAGGGTCCCCCCCAACCTAGGCGCATGGGCCCAAGGGGGGATGCGCCCAGCCCATGTAGAGCTGGTTCCCTTTCCTCTACGGCCCATTAGGCCCCCTGAGAGAGGTGGCCCCTCCCGCTGGACCACCGGAACCCCTCCGGTGGCCCCGGTATAATACCGATATGCCCCCGAACCATTCCGGTGACCATATGACAATTTCCTACATATAAATCTTCACCTCCGGACCATTCCGGAACTCCTCGTGATGTTCGGGATCTCATCCGGGACTCCGAACAACATTCGGTAATCACATACAAGTCTTCCTAATAACCCTAGCGTCATCGAATCTTAAGTGTGTAGACCCTACGGGTTCGGAAACCATGCAGACATGACCGAGACAACTCTCCGGCCAATAACCAACAGCGGGATCTGGATACCCATGTTGGCTCCCACATGTTCCACGATGATCTCATCGGATGAACCACGATGTCGAGGATTCAAGCAATCACGTATACAATTCCCTTTGTCAATCGGTACGTTACTTGCCCGAGATTCGATCGTCGGTATCCCAATACCTCATTCAATCTCGTTACCGGCAAGTCACTTTACTCGTTCCGTAATGCATGATCCCGTGACCAACTACTTAGTCACACTGAGCTCATTATGATGATGCATTACCGAGTGGGCCCAGAGATACCTCTCCGTCATACAGAGTGACAATCCCAATCTCGATTCATGCCAACCCGACAGACACTTTTGGAGATACCTGTAGTGCACCTTTATAGCCACCCAGTTACGTTGTGACGTTTGGTACACCCAAAGCACTCCTACGGTATCCGGGAGTTGTACAATCTCATGGTCTAAGGAAATGATACTTGACATTCAGAAAAGCTCTAGCAGACGAACTACACGATCTTGTGCTATGCTTTGGATTGGGTCTTGTCCATCACATCATTCTCCTAATGATGTGATCCCGTTGTCAATGACATCCAATGTCCATGGTCAGGAAACCATGACCATCTATTGATCAATGAGCTAGTCAACTAGAGGCTTACTAGGGACATGTTGTGGTCTATGTATTCACACATGTATTACGGTTTCCAGTTAATACAATTATAGCATGAACAATATACAATTATCATGAACAAGGAAATATAATAATAACCATTTTATTATTGCCTCTAGGGCATATTTCCAACAGTCTCCCACTTGCACTAGAGTCAATAATCTAGTTCACATCACTATGTGATTGCAATGAATCCAACACCCATGGGGTTTGTTCATATCTTGCTTGTGAGAGAGGTTTATTAGTCAATGAGTCTGAACCTTTCAGATCCATGTGTGCTTTACAAACCTCTATGTCATCTTGTAGATGCGGCTACCACGCGCTACTTGGAGCTATTCCAAAAAACTGTTCTACTATACGAATCCGGTTTACTACTCAGAGTCATCCAGATTAGTGTCAAAGTTTGCATCGACGTAACCCTTTACGACGAACTCTTTTACCACCTCCATAATCGAGAAAATTCCTTAGACCACTAGTTACTAAGGATAAGTTCGACCGCTGTCGTGTGATCCATTCCTGGATCACTCTTGTACCCGTTGACTGACTCATGGCAAGGCACACTTCAGGTGCGGTACACATCATAGCATACTGTAGAGCCTACGTCTAAAGCATAGGGGATGACCTTCATCCTTTCTCTCTCTTCTGCCATGGTCAGGTCTTGAGTTTTACTCAATATTCACACCTTGTAACACAGCTAAGAACTCCTTCTTTGCTGATCTATTTTGAACTCCTTCAAAATCTTGTCACGGTATGCATTCATTCGGAAGTACTATTAAGCGTTTTTGATCTATCCTTATAGATCTTGATGCTCAATGTTCAAGTAGCTTAATCCAGATTTTCCATTGAAAAACACTTTTCAAATAACCCTGCATGCTTTCCAGAAATTCTACATCATTTCTGATCAACAATATGTTAACAACATATACTCATCAAAAATTCTATAGTGCTCCCACTCACTTCTTTGGAAATACAAGTTTCTCATAAACTTTGTATAAACCCAAAAATCTTTGATCATCTCATCAAAGCGTACATTCCAACTCCGAGATGCTTACTCCGGTCCTTAGAAGGATTGCTGGAGCTTTGCATACTTGTCAGCATCTTTCAGGATTGACAAAACCTTCTGGGTGTATCACATACAACCTTTCCTCAAGAAAAATGTCGAGGAAACAATGTTTTTTTTACATCCTATCTGCAAGATTTCATAAATAATGCAGTAACTGCTAATATAATTCCAACAGACTCTTAGCATCGTTACGAGTGAGAAAGTCTCATCGTAGTCAACTCCTTGAACTTGTCGGGAAACATCTTAACAACAAGTCAAGCTTTCTTAATGGTGACACTTACCATCGTTGTCTGTCTTCCTTTTAAAATCCATCTGCACCCAACAGCCTTACGACCATCAAGTGGTTCTTTCGAAGTCTATACTTTCTTTTATACATGGATCCTCTCTCGGATTTTATGGCCTCGAGCCATTCTTCGGAATCTGGGCCCACCGTCACTTCTCCATAGCTCGTAGGTTCATTGTTGTCTAGCAACATGACTTCCAAGACAGGATTACGTACCACTCTGAAGTAGTATGCATCCTTGTCGACCTATGAGGTTTGGTAGTGACTTGATCCGAAGTTTCATGATCACTATCATAAGCTTCCACTTCAATTGGTGTAGGTGCCATAGGAACAACTTCATGTGCCCTGCTACACACTAGTTGAAGTGACGGTTCAATAACCTCACCAAGTCTCCACCATCCTCCCACTCAATTCTTTCGAGAGAAACTTTTCCTTGAGGAAGGACCTGTTTCTAGAAACAATCACTTTTGCTTCCGGATCTGAAATAGGAGGTATACCCAACTATTTTTGGGTATTCTATGAAGATGCATTTATCCGCTTTGGGTTCGAGCTTATCAGCCTGAAACTTTTTCACATAGGCATCACAGCCCCAAACTTTTAAGAAACGACAGCTTAGGTTTCTCTAAACCATAGTTCATACGGTGTCGTCTCAATGGAATTGTGTGGTGGCCTATTTAAAGTGAGTGCGGTTGTCTCTAATGCCTAACCCATAAACGATAGTGGTAATTCGATAAGAGACATCATGGTATGCACCATATAGGGTGCGGTTGTGATGTTCGGACACACCATCACACTATGGTGGCCAAGGCGGTATTAGTTGTGAAACAATTTCCACAATGTCTTAATTGTGTGCCAAACTCGTAACTCAGATATTCATCTCTGTGATCATATCATAGACATTTTATCATCTTGTCATGACGATCTTCAACTTCACTCTGAAATTACTTAAACCTTTCAATAATTCAGACTTGTGTTTCATCAAGTAAATATACTCGGCATCTACTCAAATCATCTGTGAAGTAAGAACATAACGATATCCACTGCGTGCCTCAGCACTCATTGGCCTGCACACATCAAAATGTATTACTTCCAACAAGTTGCTTTGTTGTTCCATCTTACTGAAAACGAGGCTGTTCAGTCATCTTGCCCATGTGGTATGATTTGCATGTCTCAAGTGATTCAAAATCAAGTGAGTCCAAATGATCCATCTGCATGGAGTTCCTTCATGCATATCTACCAATAGACATGGTTCGCATGTCTCAATCTTTTCAAAAACGAGTGAGTCCAAAGATCCATCAACATGGAGCTTCTTCATGCGTTTTATACCAACATGACTCAAATGGCAGTGCCACAAGTACGTGGTACTATCATTACTATCTTATATCTTTTGGCATGAACATGTGTATCACTACGATCGAGATTCAATAAACCATTCATTTTAGGTGCAAGACCATTGAAGGTATTATTCAAATAAATAGAGTAACCATTATTCTCCTTAAATGAATAACCGTGTGGTGATAAACATAATCCAGTCATGTCTATGCTCAACGCAAACACCAAATAACAATTATTTCGGTTTAACACCAATCCCGATGGTAGAGGGAGCATGCAACGTTTGATCACATCAACCTTGGAAACACTTCCAACACATATCGTCATCTCACCTTTAGCTAGTCTCCGCGGCCTTTTATTTCGAGTTACTAACGCTTAGCCACTGAACCGGTATTTATTACCCTGGTGCTACTAGGAGTACTAGTAAAGTACACAATAATATGACGTATATCCAAAATACTTCTGTCGACCTTGCCAGCCTTCTCATCTACCAAGTATCTAGGGTAGTTCTGCTTCAGTGACCGTTCCCCTCATTACAGAAGCACTTAGTCTCGGGTTTGGTTCAACCTTGGGTTTATTCACTAGAGCAGCAACTGATTTGCCGTCTCATGAAGTATCCCTTCTTTCCCTTGCCCTTCTTGAAACTAGTGGTTTAACCACCAACAATTGATGCTCCTACTTTATTTCTACTTTCGCGGTGTCAAACATCGCGAGTTGCTCAAGGATCATCATGTCTATCCCTGATATGTTATAGTTCATCACGAAGCTCCAATAGCTTGGTGGCAGTGACTATGGAGAACCATCACTATCTCATCTGGAAGATTAACTCCCACTCGATTCAAGCGATTGCAGTATTCAGACAATCTGAGCACATGCTCAACGATTGAGTTTTTCTCCCTTAGTTTGCAGGCTTAAGAAACTTGTCAGAGGTCTCATACCTCTTGACGTGGGCACTAGTCTGAAATTCCAATTTCAGTCTTTGGAACATCTCATATGTTATGCGACGTTTCAAAAACGTCTTCGGTGCCACAACTCTAAACCGTTAGTATTACATACTGAACTATCACGTAGTCATCAAAACGTGTATGTCAGATGTTTCCCAACATCTACAGACGATGCTCGAGGTTCAACACACTGAGCGGTGCATTAAGGACATAACCCTTCTGTGCAGCAATGAGGACAATCCTCAGTTCACGGACCCAGTCCGCATAATTGCTACTGTCAACTCTCAACTAAATTTTCTCTAGGAACATATCTAAAACAGTAGAACCAAAGCATGAGCTACGACATAATTTGCAAAGACCTTTTGACTATGTCCATGATAATTAAGTTCATCTAATCAAATTATTCAATGAACTCCCACTTAGATAGACATCCCTCTAGTCATCTAAGTGATACATGATCCGAGTCAACTAGGCCGTGTCCGATCATCACGTGAGACGGACTAGTCATCATCGGTGAACATCTTCATGTTGATCGTATCCACTATACGACTCATGTTCGACCTTTCGGTCTTCCGTGTTCCGAGGCCATGTCTGTACATGATAGGCTCGTCAAGTTAACCTAAGTGTATTGCGTGTGTAAATCTGGCTTACACCCGTTGTATGCGAATGTTAGAACCTATCACACCCGATCATCACGTGGTGCTTCGGAACAACGGACCTTAGCAACGTTGCACAGTTAGGGGGAACACAAATCTTGATATTTTAATGAGGAATCATATTATTTATGCTACCGTCGTTCTAAGCAAATAAGATGTAAAAACATGACAAACATCACATGCAAATCATAAAGTGACATGATATGGCCAATATCATCTTGCGCCTTTGATCTCCATCTTCGAGGCGCGGCATGAACACCATCGTCACCGGCATGACACCATGATCTCCATCATCGTGTCTTCATGAAGTTGCCTCGCCAACTATTACTTCTACTACTATGGCTAACGGTTAGCAATAAAGTAAAGTAATTACATGGCGTTTTCATTGACACGTAGGTCATAAATAAATTAAGACAACTCTTATGGCTCCTGCCGGTTGTCATACTCATCGACATGCAAGTCGTGATTCCTATTACAAGAACATGGTCAATCTCATACATCACATATATCATTCATCACATCCTTTTGGCCATATCACATCACATAGCAAACCCTGCAAAAACAAGTTAGACGTCCTCTAATTGTGGTTGCATGTTTTACGTGGCTGCTATGGGTTTCTAGCAAGAACGCTTCTTACCTACGCAAAACCACAACGGTGATATGCCAATTGCTATTTACCCTTCATAAGGACCCTTTTCATCGAATCCGATCCGACTAAATTGGGAGAGACAGACACCCGCCAGCCAC
This sequence comes from Triticum urartu, assembly GCF_003073215.2. Classification (NCBI taxonomy): domain Eukaryota; kingdom Viridiplantae; phylum Streptophyta; class Magnoliopsida; order Poales; family Poaceae; genus Triticum; species Triticum urartu. The sequence goes on along the minus strand of NC_053022.1, from coordinate 60,024,625 downwards.
CTTATGCATCAAGTGCATGTCAGACGGTGGAACCAGTCTCACGTAAGCGTACGTGTAAGGTCGGTCTGGGCCGCTTCATCCCACAATGCCGCCGGATCAAGATAAGACTAGTAACGGTAAGCAAATTGAACAAATCATCACCCACAACTGCTTTGTGTTCTACTCGTGCATAGAATCTACGCATAGACCTAGCTCATGATGCCACTGTTGGGGAACGTAGCAATAATTCAAAAAATTTCCTACGTGTTACCAAGATCAATCTAGGAGATACTAGCAATGATAGAGAGGGAGTGCATCTTCATACCCTTGAAGATCGCTAAGCAGAAGCGTTCAAGAGAACGGGGTTGATGGAGTCGTACTCGTCGTGATCCAAATCACCGATGATCCTAGCGCCGAACGGACGGCACCTCCGCGTTCAACACACGTACGGAGCGAGGATGTCTCCCGCGCCTTGATCTAGCAAGGAGGAGGGAGAGGTTGAGGAAGAGGGCTCCAACAGCAGCACGACGGCATGGTGGTGGTGGAGCAGCAGTACTCCGGCAAGGCTTCGCCAAGCTCTTGCGGAGGAGGAGAGGTGTTGGGGAAGGGAGGGGCTGCGCCTTGGATGTGGTGTGCATCCCTCCCCTTGCCCCTCTATTTAGAGGGGAAGGAGGAAGGGGGCCGGCCCCCTCTAGATGAGATCTAGAGGGGGGGGGGGCGGCGGCCAACGGGAGGGGGCTTGCCCCCCAACCAAGGGGGGCGCCCCCCTTAGGGCCCCCCCAACCCTAGGTGCATGGGCCCAAGGGGGGATGCGCCCAGCCCATGTAGGGCTGGTTCCCTTTCCTCTACGGCCCATTAGGCCCTCCGAGAGAGGTGGCCCCTCCCACTGGACCCTCGGAACCCCTCTGGTGGCCCCGGTACAATACCGATATGCCCCCTAACCATTCCGGTGACCGTATGACAACTTCCTACATATAAATCTTTACCTCCGGACCATTCCGGAACTCCTCGTGACATCCGGGATCTCATCCGGGACTCCGGACAACATTCGGTAATCACATACAAGTCTTCCTAATAACCCTAGCGTCATCGAACCTTAAGTGTGTAGACCCTACAGGTTCGGGAACCATGCAGACATGACCGAGACAACTCTCCGGCCAATAACCAACAGCGGAATCTGGATACCCATGTTGGCTCCCACATGTTCCACGATGATCTCATTAGATGAACCATGATGTCGAGGATTCAAGCAATCCCGTATACAATTCCCTTTGTCAATCGGTACATTACTTGCCCAAGATTTGATCGTCGGTATCCCAATACCTCGTTCAATCTCGTTACCGACAAGTCACTTTACTCGTTCTGTAATGCATGATCCCGTGACCAACTACTTAGTCACACTGAGCTCATTATGATGATACATTACCGAGTGGGCCCAGAGATACCTCTCCGTCATACGGAGTGACAAATCCCAGTCTCGATTCATGCCAACCCAACAGACACTTTCGGAGATACCTGTAGTGCACCTTTATAGCTACCTAGTTATGTTGTGACGTTTGGTACACCCAAAGCACTCCTACGGTATCCGGGAGTTGCACAATCTCATGGTCTAAGGAAATGATACTTGACATTCAGAAATGCTCTAGCAGACGAACTACATGATCTTGTGCTATGCTTAGGATTGGGTCTTGTCCATCACATCATTCTCCTAATGATGTGATCCCATTGTCAATGACATCCAATGTCCATGGTCAGGAAACCATGACCATCTATTGATCAACGAGCTAGTCAACTAGAGGCTTACTAGGGACATGTTGTGGTCTATGTATTCACACATGTATTACGGTTTCCAGTTAATACAATTATAGCATGAACAATAGACAATTATCATGAACAAGGAAATATAATAATAACCGTTTTATTATTGCCTCTAGGGCACATTTCCAACAAGATGATGTCGGGCAAAGTTGCAAGCCACACATGGCGCCCGGGAGGGAGAGATGCAGCCTTCTTAGCTAAAGCATGAGCCTCTCCATTGTGTCTCCTGCTCTCGTGAATAAACTCAATAGCACGGAAAGCCTTCCTCTGATGCTTGATATCTTGTAGGATTGGAAAGAATCTGCACGGGGAGTCGTCTGCGATCCTTGTCACGACTTCTAGACAGTCTGAAGCTACGCATACTGATTGAATGTGTAAATCTGTAGCGAGTGCTAGCGCCTCGCTACACGCATGTACCTCGAGAATTGCCGGGTCCAAGAGGCCTTCAAAAATGATGGCAAAAGCCCCTAGGTAGTTACCGTGTTTGTCTCGCCACACCACGGCAAAGGCGCCCTTGTCCCCAATCTTGGACAAACCTCCGTCCGCATTTATCTTGGCGTCGTGAAATTCCAGCGGTAGCCATGCAGGCCACGCTTGTTGTCCCGTATTTACTCTAGAAATTACATGCAGGTCCCTGGGTGTTGCATGCAAGCCCCTGGATGTGACATGCAGGCCCTTGGATTGCGCATGCAGTTCTTTTGTGCGTGCCCCCCTCTTTGGGATTTGGTGGTGCTCCGCCATGAACTTGTGAACAAAAACATGGGTACTGAGGGGGCTCTGGAACTGGTTGTCGTGAATAGCTCGGCGTCTGGCCCACCAGATTGCCCACATCGTTACGCGCACATGCGCAAGGGCCGTCGTGGGTACGGTATCCACTAGCCAAAACACCCAAAGCATTGCATCGTCAGTCCGGTTGGAGATGATCATTTCAGTGATATCTTCATCGGCGAGAGCCCACACACAGCGCGCCATATGGCAGTCAAATAAAGCATGGCGCCATGTGTCCACCGCTGCATGACAAATGGAGCATTCAGCAGCGTCGGACATGCTTCTGTGCTTTCGAACAACCCCTGTGGGTATGGAAGTTTTGGCTAGTCTCCAAGCAAAGACTCGCACCTTTGAGGGAACCGCTGCTCCCCATAGTTTGGCCCATGACCGGCTGTCGGGTTGGACGTTGGAATGACCGTCGTTGTGTTCAAGCCAGTCCGTGCGTTGCTGCTTTGTCAAGGCGAGCAGTCTATATGCTGAACTCACTGTGAAGATCCCCTTTCGCTCATAATGCCATGACCAAAAGTCCGCCTGAATCTTGTTGTTGAGAGGAATGTTAAGAATTGCCTCCATGTCCATCGGATACATGTGCTCGCGAAGCATTTCACAGTTCCAAGTGAAAGTGACAGGGTTGATGAGTTCAGAAACCTGTTGAGGAGGGTTCAGAGATTTTGGGTAGACCGGCCGAAGCTTGAAGTCATGGGGGATCCAGTTGTCATGCCAAATATTGGTATCTTCTCCCGATCCGATGCGCTTTACAAGACCAAGCTTAAGTGTGTCCCGCCCCTCAACTATGGACTACCATACTTGTGATGGGTTCTTTCCCACTTCTGCTTCGAGGATTGAAGAGCGCGGATAGTATACTGCTCTAAGCATACGAGCGCTGAGAGAGTCAGGCTGAGCTAGGAGTCTCCAGGCTTGCCGGGCAAGTAGCGCCAAGTTGAAGAGCTCAATATCGTGGAAGCCCATGCCTCCATGCATTTTGGTTGTGACATGACTTCCCAAGAGACCCAAGCCGTCTTCCTCTCTCCTTTCTTTGATCCCCACCAAAATTTCCTCAACAAACGATTGATATGCTGGCAAAGGCCCCGTGGCAATTTGAAACAAGCCATGGAGTATGAGGAATTGCCTGAGCAACTGATTTAATTAGCACTTCTTTGCCACCAGCAGATAGAGCCTTCTCCATCCATCCTTTCACATGCTTCCATATTCGATCCTTCAGGTATTTGAAGGATCCTTCCTTAGCTCTCCCCACATCAGCTGGAAGACCAAGGTATCTATCGGACAGTTGCTCATTCTGAACCTTCAAGATTTGTTTAACCTCCTGTTTCAGAGAATCCATACAACCCTTGCTGAAGCATGAACAGTAATCGGGCCGGCCCATGCTAGGACCAACTGGTACGCATGGAGACCTATCACGTCGTGTTTTACTACTATAGGGCGGGTTCTACTTAAAGGAAATAAGGCGGACGCATACTACTGGTTCCCATGTGTATAAGGTCCTTCTTTGTCTTTTTCTTCTCCGGGTTTTTTCCTTAGTTTCTTCATGTTTTTTGTTTTCTTTTCCTTTGGGTTATTTTGATTCTTTTTCGTTTTGGGGGGATTTTCTATGTTTCCTTTTTCCATTCTACAATCTTATATACATGAACAACATTTTTAAATGATTGTTCAAAAAAATTCGAATACTTGTTCACCATTTTTATACACATGATTAACATCTTTTCAAATACTTGTTTAATATTTTTCCAAATACATTTTCAACATTTTTATATACATCCCCGCAAAAAAACATTTTTATATACATGATCAACATTCATTTTTAAATACTTGTTCAAGATTTTTATATACATGAACACTGTTGCAAAAGGCAGTGCCTAGGAGGCGCTTAGGCACGACTAGGCGCTAGGCGATGGCCAAACGCCTCGCCTAGGGCATAAATGGTAGTCTAGGAAGTGCATGCAACAAATTGTTTACGCAAGCGAGAAATCATGTCATATTGCACTGAAATGCCAAACATGACATATTCAAATGGTAGTAGATGGTAGTTAACTTATTTATCTGCCCTACATTAACATCACTGCACATATAATAACCACAGATATACCCTGATAGTAGAATCTATATTACCGCCTAGGGCGCTTAAGCACCTCCTAGGCACTAGGCGAAGGCCAACCGCCTCTCTTATGCCTACCGCTTTTTCCAACCTAACATGATCAACATTTTTTTAAATACTTATTTAAGATGTTGTAAATAGTTGTTCAACATTTTTAAAATACTTGGTCAACGTTTTTATACACATGATCAACATTTTTCTCAAATACATGTTCACATTTTTTAAATCCTTGTTCAACATTTTTTATATACATGATCAACATTTCTTTCAAATATGTGTTCAATATTTTCAAATATTTTTTGAAGAGTGTTTTGTAATATATATTTAGATTATTTTAAATGTAAACAAAAGTACAAAAATAAAAGTAAAAAGAAAACATAAAACGTTAAAAAAGGAAAAAGAGGTTGTGGCCTCTCGCACTTGTGGGACGGGCTAGCTCGCTCTCCCTTCAGCGAGTCTGAACCCAGTCTCGCTGGAGGCGAGATATATGTGTTCCCTAGAGCGCAATATAGGACGTCCCTACTGCATGGGATTCCACTGTGCAAAAAGTTTCTTTTTATCACTTATAGGTGGCATTGGTGGGTAATATTTTGCATCTTTAGGGGCAATTTCCATAACATACTAGAAGAAGTAATTGCACCTTTATCATTGTTATAAGTATAGATAAGTAATAGCCCCTTTATTATTATATATATCGAGCCGTACTAATATTTGTAGACCTTAACTATGGAAACCAGCACTGAGGAGCTCCGTGAATCTGGGTCGTCCCAATTAAAAGTGATAGCTCACGTACCCTGTGAATCGGTTTTTTGCAAGGAGGGTCCACCTCGTCAGCTGAAGGAAATATGGCCTAGAGGCAATAATAAAGTTATTATTTATTTCCTTATATCATGATAAATGTTTATTATTCATGCTAGAATTGTATTAACCGGAAACATGATACATGTGTGAATACATACTTACATAGACAAACAAAGTGTCACTAGTATGCCTCTACTTGACTAGCTCGTTAATCAAAGATGATTATGTTTCCTAGCCATAGACATGAGTTGTCATTTGATTAATGGGATCACATCATTAGGAGAATGATGTGATTGACTTGACCCATTCCGTTAGCTTAGCACCCGATCGTTTAGTATGTTGCTATTGCTTTCTTCATGACTTATACATGTTCCTATGACTATGAGATTATGCAACTCCCGTTTGCCGGAGGAACACTTTGTGTGCTACCAAACGTCACAACGTAACTGGGTGATTATAAAGGTGCTCTACATGTGTCTCCGAAGGTACTTGTTGGGTTGGCATATTGCGAGATTAGGATTTGTCACTCCGATTGTCGGAGAGGTATCTCTGGGCCCACTCGGTAATGCACATCACTATAAGCCTTGGAAGCATTGTAACTAATGAGTTAGTTGCGGGATGATGTATTACGGAACGAGTAAAGAGACTTGCCAGTAACAAGATTGAACTAGGTATTGAGATACCGACGATCAAATCTCGGGCAAGTAACATACCGATGACAGAGGGAACAACGTATATTGTTATGCGGTTTGACCGATAAAGATCTTCATAGAATATGTAGGAGCCAATATGAGCATCCAGGTTCTGCTATTGGTTATTGACCAGAGACATGTCTCGGTCATGTCTACATAGTTCTCGAACCCGTAGGGTCCGCACGCTTAAAGTTTCGGTGACGATTGTATTATGAGTTTTTGTGTTTTGATTACCGAAGGTAGTTCAGAGTCCCGGATATGATCATGGACATGACGAGGAGTCTCTAAATGGTCAAGACATAAAGATCGATATATTGGACGACTATGTTCGGACACCGGAATGGTTTCGGGGAGTTTCAGACATATATCGGAGTACCGGGGGGTTACCGGAACCCCCGGGGAGTTTAATGGGCCAAGATGGGCCTTAGTGGAGAAGAGGAGGGGTGGCTAGGGCAGGCCGCGCCCCCTCCCCCTCTAAGTCCGAATTGGACAAGGAGGGGGGCGGCGCCCCCCTTTCCTTCCTCTCTCTCCTTCCCTTCCTTTCCCCCTCCTACTCCAACTAGGAAAAGAGGGAGTCCTACTCCCGGTGGGAGTAGGACTCCTGCCTGGCGCGCCCTCCCCTGGTCGGCCTCCTCCTCCCCCTGGTCCTTTATATACGGGGCAGGGGGGCACCTCTGGACACAACAATTGATCTCTTGATCTCTTAGCCGTGTGCGGTGCCCCCTTCCACCATATTCCACCCCGATCATATCGTAGCAGTGCTTAGGCGAAGCCCTGCGTCCGTAGCAACATCATCACCGTCACCACGCTGTAGTGCTGACGGAACTCTCCCATGAAGCTCTGCTGGATCGGAGTTCGCGGGACGTCATCAAGCTGAACGTGTGCTGAACTCGGAGGTGCCGTACGTTCGGTACTTGGATCGGTCAGATCGTGAAGATGTACAACTACATCATCCGCGTTGTGCTGCTTCCGCTTTCGGTCTACGATGGTATGTAGACAACACTCTCCCCTCTCGTTGCTATGCATCACCATGATCCTGTGTGTGCGTAGGAATTTTTTTGAAATTAGTACGTTCCCCAACAGTGGCATCTGAGCCTGGTTTTATGCGTAGATGTTATATGCACGAGTAGAACACAAGTGAGTTGTGGGCGATACAAGTCATACTGCTTACCAGCATGTCACGCTTTGGTTCGGCGGTATTGTTGGATGAAGCGGCCCGGACCAACATTACGCGTACGCTTACGCGAGATTGGTTCTACCGACGTGCTTTGCACATAGGTGGCTGGCGGGTGTCAGTTTCTCCAACATTAGTTGAACCGAGTGTGGCTACGCCCGGTCCTTGAGAAGGTTAAAACAACACTAACTTGACGAACTATGATTGTGGTTTTGATGCATAGGTAAGAACGGTTCTTGCTCAGCCCGTAGCAGCCACGTAAAACTTTCAACAACAAAGTAGAGGGCGTCTAACTTGTTTTTGCAGGGCATGTTGTGATGTGATATGGTCAAGGCATGATGCTAAATTTTATTGTATGATATTATCAAGTTTTGTAACCGAGTTATCGGCAACTGGCAGGAGCCATATGGTTGTCGCTTTATTGTATGCAATGCAATCTCCTGTATTTGCTTTACTTTATCACTAAGCGGTAGCGATAGTCGTAGAAGCAATAATTGGCGAGACGACAACAATGCTACGATGGAGATCAAGGTGTCGCGCCGGTGACGTTGGTGATCATGACGGTGCTTCAGAGATAGAGATCACAAGCACAAGATGATGATGGCCATATCGTATCACTTATATTGATTGCGTGTGATGTTTATCTTTTATGCATCTTATTTTGCTTAGATCGACGGTAGCATTATAAGATGATCTCTCACTAAATTTCAAGGTATAAGTGTTCTCGCTGAGTATGCACTGTTGCGAAAGTTCTTCGTGCTGAGACACCACGTGATGATCGGGTGTGATAAGCTCTATGTTCAAATACAACGGGTGCAAAACAGTTGCATACGCGGAATACTCAGGTTAAACTTGACGAGCCTAGTATATTCAGATATGGCCTCGGAACACTGAGACCAAAAGGTCGAGCGTGAATCATATAGTAGATATGATCAACATAGTGATGTTCACCATTGAAACTACTCCATCTCACGTGATGATCAGACATGGTTTAGTTGATATGGATCACGTGATCACTTGGAAGATTAGAGGGATGTCTATCTAAGTGGGAGTTCTTTAAATAATTTGATTAACTGAACTTTAATTTATCATGAACTTAGTACCTGACAGTATTTTGCATGTCTATGTTGTTGTAGATAGATGGCCAGTGCTGTTGTTCCGTTGAATTTTAATGTGTTCCTTGAGAAAGCAAAGTTAAAAGATGATGGTAGCAATTACACGGACTGGGTCCATAACTTGAGGATTATCCTCATTGCTGCACAGAAGAATTATGTCTTGGAAGCACCGCTAGGTGCCAAACCTGCTGCAGGAGCAACACTAGATGTTATGAACGTCTGGCAGAGCAAAGCCGATGACTACTCGATAGTTCAGTGTGCCATGCTTTACGGCTTAGAACCGAGACTTCAACGACGTTTTGAATGTCATGGAGCATATGAGATGTTCCAGGAGTTGAAGTTAATATTTCAAGCAAATGCCCGGATTGAGAGATATGAAGTCTCCAATAAGTTCTACAGCTGCAAGATGGAGGAGAATAGTTCTGTCAGTGAACATATACTCAGAATGTCTGGGTATAACAATCACTTGATTCAACTGGGAGTTAATCTTCCGGATGATAGTGTCATTGACAGAATTCTTCAATCACTGCCATCAAGCTACAAGAGCTTCGTGATGAACTATAATATGCAAGGGATGGATAAGACAATTTCCGAGCTCTTCGCAATGCTAAAGGCTGCGGAGGTAGAAGTCAAGAAGGAGCATCAAGTGTTGATGGTCAATAAGGCCACTAGTTTCAAGAAAAAGGGCAAAGGGAAGAAGAAGGGGAACTTCAAGAAGAACAGCAAACAAGTTGCTGCTCAAGAGAAGAAACCCAAGTCTGGACCTAAGCCTGAGACTGAGTGCTTCTACTGCAAGCAAACTGGTCACTAGAAGCGGAACTGCCCCAAGTATTTGGCGGATAAGAAGGATGGCAAGGTGAACAAACACTACTAGGGAAAAGGCTAGCAGCAGCGTGGGTTTTAGACCTATCAGTAGCGCGGGGTGGTGGGCTACTGATAAGGCGCTACAGCTAACGAATAGCAGTAGCGTGCCTCCACCCATGCTACGGCTAAATCGACTTAGTAGCAGCGAGTTCCAGGAGGAGCGCTGATGGTAATTAGTAGTAGCGCTTCTCTCTGCCCGCGCTGCTACTATTATTTCGTATTTTATTTCTTTTTTATTTCATGTTGTATTCGTACACCTTTACACAAATTTTCATACAACAGGAATTTACAAATTGTTTTTACATCATAATGAGTTATTACATCACGGGGTGAAAGAACCGTGTGGACTAGTTTCAAGTGGACGGACATCCACTTGAAACTAATCCGCGGTTCTTTCACCCAATGATATAATAAATATCATCATCATCATCATATCATTAACAACTTATCATCATCATCATCATATCATTGGTCACTAGTCGTAATCACAAGTACTCCTGACATCTTCAACTCTAACACATTGTATCACATAATAAACATATTGTACCTCATAGGACCTACTACATTCTCTTGGGACCTACTATATTCTCTAAGGTAAAATAGAAAAAAAACAAGATAGCCCCTCGCTCTCCATTATGGAGAATGCAGATTATCCTGTCTCCAATTCTTGCCTTTCGCTTAATGTTGCTTCCAAGAACCTCCTTACGAATGTCCAAACATTTTTTCCACTCTTTGATTAGCATGTGTTCACCGGTTTCAGAAATTCGATATGCACAGGTGAGATCCGTAGGATGACCTGGCTGTAGGTTCAGAACTTCAAGGCGACCATTGTAATACATCAGATGAGGCACACAATCCATCGGGATTTTCTGTTGAAGAACATAGTAATAACTTCGTAGTTAGCAATGATGTACTAGTTTTAGAAGTATGCAAAAGATGCACGGATGTCGTAATAGTAAAATATCTTACCAGGGTATCTCCATAGAAGTTATCGTGGTTCAACACGTGCACTAGTGGCACGTATTCACCATAATTTGGAGGAGTTCGATAATAGGTATTGTAATTCTCAAAAAAGTACAATAAGCAATCAGATGATTTTTCTCCTTATAAGTTAATTCGGAGCCATCAGTGTAGTGGGTTTTGTCTACCATCTTCTGCACATTCTTTGAAGATTCAAAATAAGCTGTCAACTATTTTGAAATAAACAATATAAATTAGTTAATAACTATGTTTGAGAAACTCACATTACAGTAGAATCGGAAGCGTATCAACAAGGACCCAAATGTCCATATTGTCTTACTCGATGTCAGGATGACCAAGATCCATGGTGACAATCATACCCTCATAAAAACCATACATTTTGCAGAGTGCTTCCCAATTTTGACAACCAAAATGGGTTACGCTCTAAGAATTATACAAATTTACTTCAAAATCGATATCATGATGGGTCCTTAGGTGTATTTTCTTTGTTTGAAAATTTTCATGGTCTTCAAAACCCATCCTCTCCAAGACATAGCGTCTTGCATGGCATGGGATAAGCTAGTCGAATTGTAAAAGATAAAAATTAGACGTTGAAATAGTTGAAGTCATGCTTAATTACGAAAAAAACACTTGTCATTGTTGCGTACCATTTCAACATCGAAGGTCTCCTCGAGCTTAATGTTGAAGCGCCGATCTTCGTCCAGCTCAACGAACCTGTCGCACATACCTCGATCATCGTGGCACCAGCTGCACTCCCCCGGGAGACTGTCGTCGTCCGAGTACGACATTTCCTACGTTCATAATTCAAAGATTAAACTTGTACAATTAAATATATGTACTAAAAAACCTAAATTAGATCATTATTTTTCAAAGAAAATCCAGGCCACTTGATATTTCCCACATATTCTAGCACAAGTCATGCCAGAATTCATGGAAAAATCCGGCATGACCTTTGCTAAAAAAGGACATATCGAGCGCCTGAAATTTGCCGGAACGGAAATTAATCAACACTCAGGCAAAACATAGGCCACTCGGAGGTGTAACCAAAACATGAAATAATTGCTTAAACTAAAAAATAACACCAAATATGGCATGTTCAACTAGTTCTATTAATTCAACTAGTTCTTACTAAATATAAACTTAGTATAAAAAGAAAAAAACTAGTTCGTTCTAAAAATGAAGTAGTTCAACTAGTTATTAACTAGTCGACAACCCGTGCGCTGCACGGGCTAGCGTCTTTATATAAGAGTGAGGACAATTATGTTATGTATAGATGTGGAATAAAACGGTACAATATTTCATCAATTATTTATGACCCAGTAATTCCTATAGAACACATACATAATTTTAACAATAATAATCTTACTAATTAAGATTACATTTTTAATATGACTGTGCAATATAAAAGATCATCATTTAACCATAAAAATTGGTATGCTCGAACAACAGTGGCAGACTTATGATGGATGTGGTGTCTTTCCATTTCCATTTCAAGAAAGGCACATGCGCAACCTCCAATTTAAGCTTAGGAAGACTGCAACCGATTTTTTTTCAAGTTTTTTGCTAAAAAGATATTCCCTAACTGCAATAAGTCTTAGGTTACTGAATATTTATTTTGGAATGAATAGAAACTCCTTCGTGTACCTAAAATATTAATCTCACTTTACAAACCGAAGATAGGAGAGAGTTAATTGAATCGAACACTCGTTTTTTTACAACACATCAGGCGGACAATAACACTTCGTTGCATCAGTATCACTTAATAATATTCAAATCAAACTTTGTGTCAACAATAAAGTGGTAAAATAAACATGCTAACCACATATTAGGAGAAGACTGGCAAAGATATTTTAATCTTCAGAATAATCTAAAAATGATGCTATTTGTGAAGTGTTTCATATTTGATCATTATCCTCACAACATCGAAAGGAACCGAAAGCCTCTCAGTTGATCTCAGATGGCGCCAATATCAACAGCTACTGTAGGCACTTTTGGATCATCTATTACCACCAGGGCACAAAACAGAGCACATGCGGAAATTAAAGTGTGCTGGTTTACGATTTATCAAAATACAATAGCAATAGACCATAATCAATAATAAGCTAAGTCAGTTGCGATGCATTCTCTTTCTCAAGAGAGAATCATTACTCTTAATTTATTCCTACACTCAGCAGCATAATCATCCGCAAAAATAGCTGACTATATGGCTTGTTAGAAAATGGAACATCAAAAACTTTAACTAAAAAGGTACTTTCTCTCATTTAGTGTTCCTATAAATAAATAGATGCGCTAAAAGTGTAAAAGGTCAAAATGGAAATTGTCATCTCTCCTGCTGTACTGCAAATTTATCTCAAAATCATGTGTATTATCATAAAGCATAAAACTGCCAGTTCTGGTCTGCAGTTATGCATATCAGATAAGAACTGGATAGTAGAAACTAAACAGAAGTTCAACTACTTTGTTCGATCCACTAAAGACTATAGCTTTGGAGTCCTCGCTGCAAAAGCCAATATTAGCTATAAACTGAGTTTGGCGAATACAATATATTTTTGGGGGGTAAAATAAATAGTTTTTTCCTACTTACATCCACCAACGTCCCTGCTTCAATGAAGATATGGAAGCATAACTACGCAAAAATAGTATCTAAGGTAGTGTGCAGAGTTTCAGTAACATCCCAAAACTCTTAAGAAAATGTACTGCTAGTGACTTTGCAGACATGGACAACACTGTTATAATTATGAACCAATAGCAACCAGTTCACATATACATAGAAAATAAAGCTCCACTAATAAAGCTCACATACACATAGGTTGCTACAGCACTACTAAACCTCAAATATGGTGTCCAAGTCGATGCTAGATGGTTAGATGATGCTTCTTTTAAACATACGAAAAAGTGAATCAGTGATTAAATACAAATTATATAACCCGGAGAGGAAAGCACCCCAATTACTATCATCGCCTAGTCGAGTCAAATTGCATGCAGTGTTTTTCTCAGTTGCTTATGCAAATAAAATTAATTTTATTATACAGATTTTCCAGGGTTCAGTATTTCTATGTTGGCCCCACCACTATTGATAGACGTAAAGGCACGTAAGTGTATTGCTTTCTACCAAACCAATGAAGGTCTTAGAAGCATTGAGCTGTAGAACCAAACCATATAGCACACTATTAACATAGAGGGTTTGCGATCCATGTACTAACAGAACAACTCAGTATAATTTATTATTGATTAGAAGTTGCATCTTGTTCAGGCATACACATCTTCTCACAACCTTGCTACTATTCTATCTACTCAAGCAATAAAGATCATTCTCGGTTCTATCACCTCAAACAACAAATATCATGGTTGGTTCTTCACTCTTAACCACTCTATCCTCATTTGATTCAATCAATGATTGGTCTAATCATTCCACTTAACATAATATTTACCCTCTAATAGTTAAGTTTTGTTGGTGCATGTGTGTCTTTTTTTATAAGCAACTCCAATGCCTATGCATCTGAAAGTTCAACTAACTGCAAACACTGATGGGAAAAATGAGAAGCCTCTGCTTAATTAATATGAAAACAAATAATTAATGCCAACAACTGCACCAAATAATGGAATTTTTTGTGGGAACCAAATAATGCATTTTCGGAACATCAATATCTGGTTTAAACATCGTTTTGGCCCCACATATGAATAAAATTTCTCAATTACCAAACTGCCTACTACAAAGGTCTGCTTGTCAGCAAGGATGGAGCACGAAAATTTATACTTTTGGGAGGAACCCAACAAAGAGCACATGTATTATATTTTTCCAGGATGTAAAAAAATTAATTGTAGTCCAATCCTACTGATATCTTAGGCGTTTCAAACACTTCTTCCAGACCATGGGAGAGCCATGGCCCTTTGTTGCTTCCTGCCATCTCTATCCCTGCATGTCAGTACAAATACTATACTAACAGATTAAGGTTATTGTTTCTACTTCTTACCATGTTGTAGGTAGTCATTCATCAGTAGATATAAGTAAAAATTCTCGTGGCACTGGTGGCACCATTCTCGATAAACAAAAAACAGAGTATGTAATATGGGTAATTGAACAGAGAATGGAAGCAAATCTAATGGAGATGCAGACAATCAGTTGTATCAGTTTTCACGCATATGCCACATCACTTGGAAGGCACATACAAATACCAGAGAGAGAACGGATTGTCTAAAGAAGTATAGATGCGGTTAACAAACTGATTTAGAAATTACCCGCAGAGTAGATATCCGATGGTCAAAGTTACTGCACGATTATTTTTGTTCATCAATAAATCACGATGAGAACCTAAATTTTCTGCCATTCAGCAATTAGTAACAATAGTATAGAGCGGAGCTCGAGTGTCCTTGTCGTGCTTGCACACAACCTTTAGAGTCTAGGCATCATACTTTGTTTAATAACAAACTAAAAAATGTTATGATATACCTAGATCGTTCTTTCAAAATCGCTAATGCCTGAATGCATTCAAGTACAGTTGGCAAGAAATAAAATGAAAGCCTAACCATTCCATGCTCCAGCATGTACGTGCTACAACAACGAACATTAATAATCCTGTACTTGGCGGTGTGTTATCCAAAGAGGCCGGGACTTATTTGCATCAAATTTTTAGCACAAAACATGACAAAGATGAGGGCGATCTATAAGAAAAAAACAGCTAGTACAAAAACTGCATACAACAAAACAACTACTGTTACTTATGGAGTACATGCTATCTAAACAATTCTTTTTCAGCTCCGCCAATCTGACCATATATACTTTGATACTACAACATGTAATTCCCCGTATCCTAAATTAAATTCAGGATCTTGAGCATGGATTTGAATGATATATTGTTTGCTTTTCTAATCCGTTTTAGCACTGTAAATCTCCACAATCATATGAAAATAAATAGCACATGCATATCTATTACTGTAAACACTACCTCAAAGGCTGAAACATATGGTAAATAGGTCCAACAGGTAAACGACTAAATGGAGGGGGGGTGATTGGAACTGGCCAAAGAGAAGGGTACTTTGCAAGGTGTAACGCGTGCATATGGGGTTTCAATTTCTTCCTCGTTATGTCGGCGACGACAAAGTCAAGCTGCTACTGCTTGCAAGGATCATGCGTGGTGGGCGTCTTGTTGTGGTTGGAGGCCGCGTTGATCAACTTTTACTCGCAGGTCACAGCAAAGTCTAGCACCTTCTTTCATCAACTTGTATGACACATCTGTAATAAAACCCTCATAGCAATGACATGAGTTATTTGAAAGAAAAGTCAAAAAACCAATCACCAGTTTAGAACTCGTAGAAGAACTTGAAGCACACCATCTACCACTTCCTTGTAGATCTTTGTGGGCTTCTGTGGCAGCGAGTGGAGGTCCTTGATGCCACACTACAGGAACTGCGGGTTGCCCAATTCTAAGATCGTCGCGGAACGCTTGCCGTCATCGAGAGCTTGTCCCTGACATGTATTGCTGTTCAAACTATGGCGAAGGCGGACTTCTTGAGCACATGGGATCCGTTCCCAAAGTAGCTTGCCTTAGTTTGAGAGAGAGAGAGAGAGAGAATCAATAGATTCATTCTTGATCTACAGGGGGCGAGAGAGACCATGGTAGTTTGAGAGTCAATGGTTTCTTTTTCGACGTACAGGGGGTGAGAGACCATGGTAGTTTGAGAGAGTCTAGAGATTAGTTCCTGACGTACAGGGGGTTATGCCACAAGATACGATTCTGGTTGTTTTTATCTTTTTTATTCAAGAGATAGAGGAAGAGGCGGTGGAGTATTGCTAGATAGATTGAGATGTACATAGGAGTCCTATGGGTTAATCTCCACCGTAATAACTCGGTCCCACCAAATAAACGGCTCCTAATTACTAATTAACGTGGTAATTTCTTGGAAGTCTAGAATTAGTATAGGTATAGATTTACTTACTATACTAGTTCAACTAAAACTTAACTAGTTCAACTAAAACTAAACTAGTTCTATTAATTCAACTAGTTCTTACTAAATATAAACTTACTATAAATAGAAAGAAACTAGCACATCTACTACTACTAATTAACATCTAACTACTACATCTACTACTAATTAACATGTACTACTGCTAATTATACATCTACAACTAATTAACATCTATCCACTACTTCTAAAAATCATTATCTATGAACCCTAAATTAACATCTACTACTACTAAAATCATCTACTAACTAAGCAAAGAGAGAGGGGTTGGGGAGGGGTGGGGGGCTTACAGAGGGAGAGACGGTGGCGGGGAGGTGCTCGGCGACGGAGGGGCGGCGAGGGCGAGCTCGGGATCGGGAGCGCGGCGGTCCTGGGCGGCGGGCTCGGCGGGCTCGGTCGAGGGCGGCGAAGGTGAGGTCGAGGGCGGCGACAGCGTGGTCGGGAGCAGCGGTGGTGAGGTTGAGGGCAGGCGGCGGCGGCGGCGGTGAGGGCGCAGGCGCGCTCGGGCTCGGGCGGCGGCGACAGGGAGTAGGGGAACAGGCCGGTGGGGGGGAAAGGAGGACTTAGCGAAATTTTGATGCGGGGGGTGGTTAACTCGAACTAGCAGTAGCGCACGTACAGAAAACGCGCTATAGCTAACTTATCTACAGCGCGTTTTGGGAAAAACCGCTACTGCTAATGGAAGCAATTATTTCTTTTGTTTAGTAAAAACATCAAAAATATACATTGGTCATCATTGATCTTTTTGTGTATAATCTAAATAGTCAACATGAATCCTCACTATACCTGTATACGTACAGGCGAGGATTCATATTGCAACCACAAATCATACACATATAGTTCAATGAAGACCAAGTGCTCGATATAGGTTGAGAAGCAACATATTTAAGGTGGTAAACACCTTGTTCGCTTAGCATTATGGGACTAAACTTAATTAGTTGCGGTCATACTTACCAGCAGCGAGTTTTGAGCAAAACCGCTGCTACTAAGTTCTTTAGCAGTAGCGCGTCCACGGGAAGGGCGCTACTACTATATCTAGCCTGGAGGCAACACCGTGGCAATTATGGTAGTAGCGCTCTTTTCACCTAGAGCGCGACTGCTACTCAGTCTTTAGCAGCGCTCTTTTCTAAAGCTCGTTGCTGCTAATTAGCAGTAGCGTCTGTTTTTATACCGCGCTGCTGCTAAGATTCTGTGTATAAGGTTTTCCCTAGTAGTGAAAGCTGTATGTGATATACATGTTATTGATGTGTACCTTACTAATGCTCGCAGTAGCACCTGGGTATTTGATACTGGTTCTGTTGCTAATATTTGCAACTCGAAATAGGGGCTACGGATTAAGCGAAGATTGGCTAAGGATGAGGTGACGATGCGCGTGGGAAATGGTTCCAAAGTCGATGTGATCGCGGTCGGCACGCTACCTCTACATCTACCTTCGGTATTAGTTTTAGACCTAAATAATTGTTATTTGGTGCCAGCGTTAAGCATGAACATTATATCTGGATCTTGTTTGATGCGATACGGTTATTCATTTAAATCAGAGAATAATGGTTGTTCTATTTATATGAGTAATATCTTTTATGGTCATGCACCCTTGAAGAGTGGCCTATTTATATTAAACCTCGATAGTAGTGATACACATATTCATAATATTGAAGCCAAAAGATGCAGAGTTGATAATGATAGTGCAACTTATTTGTGGCACTGCCGTTTAGGTCATATTGGTGTAAAGCGCATGAAGAAACTCCATACTGATGGACTTTTGGAATCACTTGATTAGGAATCACTTGGTACTGGCGAACCATGCCTCATGGGCAAGATGACTAAAACACAGTTCTCCGGAACAATGGAGCGAGCAATAGATTTGTTGGAGATCATACATACTGATGTATGTGGTCCGATGAATATTGAAGCTCGCGGCGGGTATCGTTATTTTCTCACCTTCACAAATGATTTAAGCGGATATGGGTATATCTACTTAATGAAACATAAGTCTAAAACATTTGGAAAGTTCAAAGAATTTCAGAGTGAAGTGGAAAATCATCGTAACAAGAAAATAAAGTTTCTACGATCTGATCGTGGAGGAGAATATTTGAGTTACAAGTTTGGTCTACATTTGAAACAATGCGGAATAGTTTCGCAACTCATGCCACTCGGAACACCACAGCGTAATGGTGTGTCCGAATGTCGTAATAATACTTTATTAGATATGGTGCGATCTATGATGTCTCTTACTGATTTACCGCTATCATTTTGGGGTTATGCTTTAGAGACGGCCGCATTCACGTTAAATAGGGCACCATCTAAATCCGTTGAGATGACGCCTTATGAACTATGCTTTGGCAAGAAACCAAAGTTGTCGTTTTTTTAAAGTTTGGGGCTGCGATGCTTATGTGAAAAAGCTTCAACCTGATAAGCTCAAACCCAAATCGGAGAAATGTGACTTCATAGGATACCCAAAGGAAACTGTTGGGTACACCTTCTATCACAGATCTGAAGGCAAGACTTTTGTTGCTAAATTTGGATCCTTTCTAGAGAAGGAGTTTCTCTCGAAAGAAGTGAGTGGGAGGAAAGTAGAACTTGATGAGGTAACTGTACCTGCTCCCTTATTGGAAAGTAGTTCATCACAGAAACCGGTTCCTGTGACACCTACACCGATTAGTGAGGAAGCTAACGATGATGATCATGAAGCTTCAGATCAAGTTACTACCGAGCCTCGTAGGTCAACTAGAGTGAGATCAGCACCAGAGTGGTACGGTAATCCTGTTCTGGAAGTCATGTTACTAGATCATGACGAACCTACGAACTATGAGGAAGTGATGATGAGCCCATATTCCGCAAAATGGCTTGAGGCCATGAAATCTGAGATGGGATCCATGTATGAGAACAAAGTGTGGACTTTGGTTGACTTGCCCGATGATCGGCACGCCATCAAGAATAAATGGATCTTCAAGAAGAAGACAAACGTTGACGATAATGTTACTGTCTACAAAGCTCGACTATTGCAAAAGGTTTTTGACAAGTTCAAGGAGTTGACTACAATGAGACCTTCTCACCCGTAGAGATGCTTAAGTCCGTCCGAATCATGTTAGCAATTGCCGCATTTTATGATTATGAAATTTGGCAAATGAATGTAAAGACTGCATTCCTGAATGGATTTCTGGAAGAAGAGTTGTATATGATGCAACCTGAAGGTTTTATTGATCCAAAGGGTGCTAACAAAGTGTGCAAGCTCTAGCGATCCATTTAAGGACTGGTGCAAGCCTCTCGGAGTTGGAATAAACGCTTTGATAGTGTGATCAAAGCATATGGTTTTATACTGACTTTTGGAGAAGCCTGTATTTACAAGAAAGTGAGTGGGACCTCTGTAGCATTTCTCATCTTATATGTGGATGACATATTGTTGATTGGAAATGATATAGAATTTCTGGATAGCATAAAAGGATACTTGAATAAGAGTTTTTCAATGAAAGACCTCGGTGAAGCTGCTTACATATTGGGCATCAAGATCTATAGAGATAGATCAAGACGCTTAATTGGACTTTCACAAAGCACATACCTTGACAAAGTTTTTAAGAAGTTCAAAATGGATCAAGCAAAGAAAGGGTTTTTGCCTGTATTACAAGGTGTGTAATTGAGTAAGACTCAATGCCCCACCACTGCAGAAGATAGAGAGAAAATGAAAGATGTTCCCTATGCTTCAGCCATAGGCTCTAGCATGTATGCAATGCTGTGTACCAGACCTGATGTGTGCCTTTCTATTAGTTTAGCAAGGAGGTACCAAAGTAATCCAGGAGTGGATCGCTGGACAGCGGTCAAGAACATCCTGAAATACCTGAAAAGTACTAAGGATATGTTTCTCGTTTATGGAGGTGACAAAGAGCTCATCGTAAATGGTTACATTGATGCAAGCTTTGACACTGATCCGGATGATTCTAAATCGCAAACCGGATGCATATTTATATTAAACGGTGGAGCTGTCAGTTGGAGCAGTTCTAAAGAAAGCGTCGTGGCAGGATCTACGTGTGAAGCGGAGTACATTGTTGCTTCAGAAGCAGCAAATGAAGGAGTCTGGATGAAGGAGTTCATATCCAATCTAGGTGTCATACCTAGTGCATCTGAACCAATGAAAATCTTTTGTGACAATACTGGTGCAATTGCCTTGGCAAAGGAATCCAGATTTCACAAGAGAACCAAGCACATCAAGAGACGCTTTAACTCCATCCGGGATCAAGTCCAGGTGGGAGACATAGAGATTTGCAAGATACACACGGATCTGAATATTGCAGACCCATTGACAAAGCCTCTCTCACGAGCAAAACATGATCAACACCAAGACTCCATGGGTGTTAGAATCATTACTGTGTAATCTAGATTAATGACTCTAGTGCAAGTGGGAGACTGAAGGAAATATGCCCTAGAGGCAATAATAAAGTTATTATTTATTTCCTTATATCATGATAAATGTTTATTATTCATGCTAGAATTGTATTAACCGGAAACATGATACATGTGTGAATACATAGACAAACAGAGTGTCACTAGTATGCCTCTACTTGACTAGCTCGTTAATCAAAGATGGTTATGTTTCCTAGCCATAGACATGAGTTGTCATTTGATTAATGGGATCACATCATTAGGAGAATGATGTGATTGACTTGACCCATTCCATTAGCTTTGCACTTGATCGTTTAGTATGTTGATATTGCTTTCTTCATGACTTATATGTGTTCTTATGACTATGAGATTATGCAACTCCCGTTTACCGGAGGAACACTTTGTGTGATACCAAACGTCACAATGTAACTAGGTGATTATAAAGGTGCTCTATAGGTGTCTCTCAAGGTACTTGTTGGGTTGGCGTATTTCGAGATTAGGATTTGTCACTCCGATTGTCGGAGAGGTATCTCTGGGCCCACTCGGTAATGCACATCACTATAAGCCTTGCAAGCATTGTAACTAATGAGTTAGTTGCGGGATGATGTATTACGGAACGAGTAAAGAGACTTGCTGGTAATGAGATTGAACTAGGTATTGAGATACCAACGATCGAATCTCGGGCAAGTAACATACTGATGACAAAGGGAACAACGTATGTTGTTATGCGGTTTAACCGATAAAGATCTTCGTAGAATATGTAGGAGCCAATATGAGCATCCAGGTTCCGCTATTGGTTATTGACCAGAGATATGTCTCGGTCATGTCTACATAGTTCTTGAACCCGTATGGTCTGCATGGTTAAAGTTTCGGTGACGATTGTGTTATGAGTTTTTCTGTTTTGATGTACCGAAGGTAGTTCGGAGTCCCGGATATGATTATGGACATGACGAGGAGTCTCGAAATGGTCGAGACATAAAGATCGATATATTGAATGACTATGTTCAGACACCGGAATGGTTTCGGGGAGTTTCGGACATATACCGGAGTACCGGGGGGTTGATAACCCACAAGTATAGGGGATCGCAACAACTTTCGAGGGTAGAGTATTCAACCCAAATTTATTGATTCGGCACAAGGGGAGCCAAAGAATATTCTCAAGTATTAGCAGCTGAGTTGTCAATTCAACCACACCTGGAAACTTAGTATCTGCAGCAAAGTGTTTAGTAGCAAAGTAATATGATAGTGATAGTAACGGTAACAAAAGAGTAACGAAAGCAAAGTAATGTTTTTGGTATTTTGTAGTGATTGTGACAATAGCAACGGGAAAGTAAATAAGCGTAAACCAGTATATGGAAAGCTCGTAGGCATTGGATCAATGATGGATAATTATGCCGGATGCGGTTCATCATGTAACAGTCATAACATAGGGTGACACAGAACTAGCTCCAATTCGTCAATGTAATGTAGGCATGTATTCCGAATATAGTCATACGTGCTTATGGAAAAGAACTTGCATGACATCTTTTGTCCTACCCTCCCGTGGCAGCGGGGTCCTAATGGAAACTAAGGGATATTAAGGCCTCCTTTTAATAGAGAACTGGAACAAAGCATTAGCACATAGTGAATACATGAACTCCTCAAACTACGGTCATCACCGGTAAGTATCCCGATTATTGTCACTTCGGGGTTAACGGATCATAACACATAATAGGTGACTATAGACTTGCAAGATAGGATCTAGAACTCTCATATATTGATGAAAATATAATAGGTTCAGATCTGAAATCATGGCACTCGGGCCCTAGTGACAAGCATTAAGCATAGCAAAGTCATAGCAACATCAATCTCAGAACATAGTGGATACTAGGGATCAAACCCTAACAAAACTAACTCCATTACATGGTGAATCTCATCCAACCCATCACCGTCCAGCAAGCCTACAATGGAATTACTCATGCACGGCGGTGAGCATCATGAAATTGGTGATGGAGGATGGTTGATGATGATGACAGCGACGAATCCCCCTCTCCAGAGTCCCGAATGGACTCCAGATCAGCCCTCCCGAGAGGTTTTAGGGCTTGGCGGCGGCTCCGTATCGTAAAACGCGATGATTTCTTCTCCCCTATTTTTTTTCTCCCCGAAAGCAGTTATATAGAGTTGGAGTTGGAGTCGGGGGGTCTCCAGGGGGCCCACGAGGTAGGGGGCGCGCCCTAGGGGGGGCGCTCCCCACCCTCGTGGCAAGGGTGTGGGCCCCCTGGTCTTCATCTTTGGCGACGATTTTTTATTATTTATTGTAAGATATCCCGTGGAGTTTCAGGTCATTCCGAGAACTTTTGTTTTCTGCACATAAAACAACATCATGGCAATTCTGCTGAAAACAGCGTCAGTCCGGGTTAGTTCCATTCGAATCATACAAGTTAGAGTCCAAACCAAGGGCAAAAGTGTTTGGAAAAGTAGATACGATGGAGACGTATCAACTCCCCCAAGCTTAAACCCTTGCTTGTCCTCAAGCAATTCAGTTGACAAACTGAAAGAAATAAAGAAAAACTTTTACAAACTCTGTTTGCTCTTGTTGTTGTAAATATGTCAAGCTAGCATTCAAGTTTTCAGCGAAGATTATAACTAGCCACATTTGCAATACTTCTCAGGTCTCATGATTACTCATATCAATAACATAATCAACTAGCAAGCCATAATAATAAATCTCGGATGACAACACTTTCTCAAAACAATCATAATATGATATAACAAGATGGTATCTCGCTAGCCCTTTCCGAGACCGCAAAACATAAATGCAGAGCACCTTTAAAGATCAAGGACTGACTAGACATTGTAATTCATGGTAAAAGAGATCCAATCATAGTCACACCCAATGTAAACTAACAATAATGAATGAAAATGACAGTTGCGCTCTCCAGCTAGTGCTTTTTAATAAGAGGGTGATGGCTCAACATAAAAGTAAATAGATAGGACCTTCGCAGAGGGAAGCAGGGATTTGTAGAGGTGCCAGAGCTCGGTTTTGAAATAGAGGTGAATAACATTTTGAGCGGTATACTTTCATTGTCAACATAACAACCAAGAGATGGCGATATCTTCCATGCTACACACATTATAGGCGGTTCCCAAATAGAATGGTAAAGTTTATACTCCCCCTCCACCAACAAACATCAATCCATGGCTTGCTCGAAACAACGAGTGCCTCCAACATACATCAGGTCCCAGGGGGAGTTCTGTTTGCAATTATTTTGATTTAGTTTGCATAAAGCATGGGACTGGGCATCCCTGTGACCAGCCCTTTTTCTCGTGAGTGAGGAGCGGAGTCCACTCCTCTTGAGAATAACCCGCTTAACATGGAAGATACAGACAGCCCTAGTTGATACATGAGCTATTCGAGCATACAAAACAGGATGATTATTTGAAGGTTTAGAGTTTGGCACATACAAATTTACTTGGAACGGCAGGTAGATACCGCATATAGGAAGGTATAGTGGACTCATGTGGAATAACTTTGGGGTTTAAGGAGTTTGGATGCACAAGCAGTATTCCCGCTTAGTACAGGTGAAGGCTAGCAAAAGACTGGGAAGCGACCAACTAGAGAGCGACAACAGCCATGTACATGCATTAAAATTAATAAACATTGGATGCAAGCATGAGTAGGACATAATCCACCATGAACATAAATATCGTGAAGGCTATGTTGATTTGTTTCAACTACATGCGTGAACATGTGCCAAGTCAAGTCACTTAAATCATTCAGAGGAGGATACCACCCTATCATACCACATCATAACCATTTTAATAGCATGTTGGCACGCAAGGTAAACCATTATAACTCATAGCTAATCAAGCATGGCACAAGCAACTATGATCTCTAATTGTCATTGCAAACGTGTTTACTCATAACAAGCTGAATCAAGAACGACGAACTCATCATATTTACAAAAACAAAAGAGGTCGAGTTCGTACCAGCTTTTCTCATCTCAGTCAGTCCATCATATATCATCATATTTGCCTTTCACTTGCACGACCGAACGTTGTGAATAATAATAAGAGTGCACGTGCATTGGACTAAGCTAGAATCTGCGAGCATTCAATAAACAGGAGAAGACAAGGCAATATAGGCTCTTTTGTCAGATAAACAATAATGCATATAAGAGCCACTTCAACAATTTAATCATGGTCATCTCCTACTGACCCCCAAAGAAAAGAAAAGAAATAAAACTATTTACACGGGAAAGCTCCCAACAAGCAAAAGAAGAACGGGAAATATTTTTGGGTTTTCTTTTTAATTACTACTACAAGCATGCAAAGTAAATTGATTAAAAGCTACAACTAATTTTTTTGGTTTTTCTTAAGGTTTATCAAACACACAAGAAGAAAGCATAAAAGAAAATAAACTAGCATGGATGATACAATGAAAAAGTATGAGCACCGACATCTAGCAATGATATGTGTGATCATAAATGTAATGTCGGTGAGAAATACGTACTCCCCAAGCTTAGGCTTTTGGCCTAAGTTGGTCTATGGCCACGGCTGCCTGGCTGATATCCATAATAATAGTTGTTGGGGTCGTACTACGATAAGGAAGAAGAAGGCTCCGATTGCCACTGGCTGGCAATCATCTTCGGATCCCACTGATAGTTAGATTGTCGTGAAGGATCAAATTGTGGTTCCGGTTCTGGCTCCTCGGCTGGTGCAGGGTTCCGGTAGGCGTGGATAGCTGTCAACGGAACAAGGTACTTGCCTACAGTCAAATCAAACAAAGCAGGAGCAGGCAAGATAATGGTCTCAGGATGATGTTTATTAAAGAACAATTGATATTTAAGCTCTCCTGCCCTATTCTTAACAATAAAATCATGCGCCACCTGAAGGAAATATGCCCTAGAGGCAATAATAAAGTTATTATTTATTTCCTTATATCATGATAAATGTGTATTATTCATGCTAGAATTGTATTAACCGGAAACATAATACATGTGTGAATACATAGACAAACAGAGTGTCACTAGTATGCCTCTACTTGACTAGCTCGTTAATCGAAGATGGTTATGTTTCCTAACCATGAACAAAAGAGTTGTTATTTGATTAACGGGATCTCATCATTAGAAGAATGATGTGATTGACATGACCCATTCCATTAGCTTAGCACCCGATCGTTTAGTATGTTGCTATTGCTTTCTTCATGACTTATACATGTTCCTATGACTATGAGATTATGCAACTCCCGTTTGCCGGAGGAACACTTTGTGTGCTACCAAACGTCACAACGTAACTGGGTGATTATAAAGGAGCTCTACAGGTGTCTCCAAAGGTACATGTTGGGTTGGCGTATTTCGAGATTAGGATTTGTCACTCCGATTGTCGGAGAGGTATCTCTGGGCCCTCTCGGTAATGCACATCACATAAGCCTTGCAAGCATTGCAACTAATGAGTTAGTTGTGAGATGATGTATTACGGAACGAGTAAAGAGACTTGCCGGTAACGAGATTGAACTAGGTATTAAGATACCGACGATCGAATCTCGGGCAAGTAACATACCGATGACAAAGGGAACACTGTATAATGTTATGTGGTCTGACCGATAAAGATCTTCGTAGAATATGCGGGAGTCAATATGAGCATCCAGGTTCCGCTATTGGTTATTGACCGGAGACATGTCTCGGTCATGTCTACATTGTTCTCGAACCCGCAGGGTCCGCACGCTTAAGGTTTCGATGACAGTTATATTATGAGTTTATGAGTTTTGATGTACCGAAGGAGTTCGGAGTCCCGGATGAGATCGGGGACATGACGAGGAGTCTCGAAATGGTCGATACATAAAGATCGATATATTGGACGACTATATTCGGACATCGGAAAGGTTCCGAGTGGTTCGGGTACCGGGGAGTTACAGGAATACGGGGGAAGAAGTATATGGGCCTTATTGGGCTTTAGGGGAGAGGGAGAGGCAGGTCGCGCGCCCCCTCATTGACTAGTCCGAATTGGACTAGGGGGAGGGGCGGCGCCCACTCCTTCCTTCTCTTCCCTCTTCCCCTTCCTTGTCTCCTACTCCTACTACATGGAAGGACTCCTAGTTGGACTAGGAAAGGGGGAATCCTACTCCCGGTGGGAGTAGGACTCCCCTAGGGCGCGCCATAGAGAGGGCCGACCCTCCCCTCCTCCACTCCTTTATATACGGGGGCAGGGGGCACCTCTAGACACACAAGTTGATCCTCGTGATCGTTTTCTTAGCCGTGTGCGGTGCCCCCTTCCACCATACTCCTCGATAATATTGTAGCGGTGCTTAGGTGAAGCCCTGCGACGGTAGAACATCAAGATCATCACCACGCCGTCGTGCTGACGGAACTCTTCCCCGACACTTTGCTGGATCGGAGTCCGGGGATCGTCACCATGCTGAACGTGTGCTAAAACTCGGAGGTGCCGTAGTTTCGGTGCTTGATCGGTCGGGCCGTGAAGACGTACGACTACATCAACCGCGTTGTCATAACGCTTCCGCTGTCGGTCTACGAGGGTACGTAGACAACACTCTCCCCTGTCGTTGCTATACATCACCATGATCTTGCGTGTGCGTAGGAATTTTTTTGAAATTACTACGTTCCCCAACAGTGGCATCCGAGCCTAGGTTTATGTGTTGATGTTATGCACGAGTAGAACACAAGTGAGTTGTGGGCGATATAAGTCATACTGCTTACCAGCATGTCATACTTTGGTTCGACGGTATTGTTGGATGAAGCGGCCCGGACCGACATTACGCGTACGCTTACGCGAGTCTGGTTCTACCGACGTGCTTTGCACACAAGTGGCTAGCGGGTGTCAGATTCTCCAACTTTAGTTGAACCGAGTGTGGCTACGTCCGGCCCTTGCGAAGGTTAAAACAGCACCAACTTGACAAACTATCGTTGTGGTTTTGATGCGTAGGTAAGATTGGTTCTTGCTTAAGCCCGTAGCAGCCACGTAAAACTTGCAACAAACAAAGTAGAGGATGTCTAACTTGTTTTTGCAGGGCATGTTGTGATGTGATATGGTCAAGACATGATGCTAAATTTTATTTTATGAGATGATCATGTTTTGTAACCGAGTTATCGGCAACTGGCAGGAGCCATATGGTTGTCGCTTTATTGTATGCAATGCAATTGCGCTGTAATGCTTTACTTTATCACTAAGCGGTAGCGATAGTCGTGGAAGCATAAGATTGGCGAGACGACAACGATGCTACAATGATGATCAAGGTGTCGTGCCGGTGACGATGGTGATCATGACGGTGCTTCGAAGATGGAGATCACAAGCACAAGATGATGATGGCCATATCATATCACTTATATTGATTGCATGTGATGTTTATCTTTTATGCATCTTATCTTGCTTTGATTGATGGTAGCATTTTAAGATGATCTCTCGCTAATTATCAAGAAGTGTTCTCCCTGAGTATGCACCGCTGCGAAAGTTCTTCATGCTGAGACACCACGTGATGATCGGGTGTGATAGGCTCTACGTTCAAATACAACGGGTGCAAAACAGTTGCACACGCGGAATACTCAGGTTATACTTGACGAGCCAAGCATATACAGATATGGCCTCGGAACACAGAGACCGAAAGGTCGAGCGTGAATCATATAGTAGATATGATCAACATAGTGATGTTCACCATTGAAACTACTCCATCTCACGTGATGATCGGACATGGTTTAGTTGATTTGGATCACGTGATCACTTAGAGGATTAGAGGGATGTCTATATAAGTGGGAGTTCTTAAGTAATATGATTAATTGAACTTTAATTTATCATGAACTTAGTCCTGGTAGTATTAGCATATCTATGTTGTAGATTAATAGCTCGCGTTGTTGCTTTCATATGGTTATTTTGATATGTTCCTAGAGAAAATTGTGCTGAAAGATGTTAGTAGCAATGATGCAGATTGGATCCGTGATCTAAGGTTTATCCTCATTGCTGCACAGAAGAATTATGTCCTTGATACACCGCTAGGTGACAGACCTATTGCAGGAGCAGATGTAGACGTTATGAACGTTTGGCTAGCTCAATATGATGACTACTTGATAGTTTAGTGCACCATGCTTAACGGCTTAGAATCGGGACTTCAAAGACGTTTTGAACGTCATGGACCATATGAGATGTTCCAGGAGTTGAAGTTAATATTTCAAGAAAATACCCGAGTTGAGAGATATGAAGTCTCCAACAAGTTCTATAGCTAAAAGATGGAGGAGAATCGCTCAACTAGTGAGCATGTGCTCAGATTGTCTGGGTACTACAATTGCTTGAATCAAGTGGGAGTTAATCTTCCAGATAAAATAGTGATTGACAAAATTATCTAGTCACCATCACCAAGTTAGTAGAACTTCGTGATGAACTATGATATGCAAGGGATAACGGAAACGATTCCCAAGCTCTTCGTAATGCTGAAATTGACGAAGGTAGAAATCGAGAAAAACATCAAGTGTTGATGGTAGACAAGACCACTAGTTTCAAGAAAAGGGCAGAGGGAAGAAGGGGTACTTCAAGAAGAACATCAAGCAAGTTGCTGCTCAAGTGAAGAAGCCCAAGTCTGGTCCTAAGCCTGAGACTAAGTGCTTCTACTACAAAGGGACTGGTCACTGGAAGCGGAACTACCCCAAGTGATTGGCGGATAAGAAGGATGGCAAAGTGAACATAAGTATATTTGATATACATGTTATTGATGTGTACTTTACTAGTGTTTATAGCAACCCCTCAGTATTTGATACTAGTTCAGTTGCTAAGATTAGTAACTCGAAACGGGAGTTGCAGAATAAACAGAGACTAGTTAAGGGTGAAGTGACGATGTGTGTTGGAAGTGGTTCCAAGATTGATATGATCATCATCGCACACTCCCTATACTTTTGGGATTAATGTTGAACCTAAATAAGTGTTATTTGGTGTTTGCGCTAAGCATGAATATGATTTGATCATGTTTATTGTAATACAGTTATTCATTTAAGTAAGAGAATAAATTGTTGTTC
This sequence comes from Triticum urartu, assembly GCF_003073215.2. Lineage (NCBI taxonomy): Eukaryota > Viridiplantae > Streptophyta > Magnoliopsida > Poales > Poaceae > Triticum > Triticum urartu. The sequence continues at coordinate 59,994,986 of NC_053022.1, read as the reverse complement.
TGTTTACATGAATAAAACCTTATATGGTTACACACCCAATGAAAATAGTTCATTGGATCTCGATCGTAGTGATACACATATTCATAATATTGAAACCAAAAGATGCGAAGTTAATATGATAGTGCAACTTATTTGTGGCACTGCCGTTTAGGTCATATTGGTGTAAAGCGCATGAAGAAACTCCATGCTGATGGGATTTTGGAATCACTTGATTATGAATCACTTGGTGCTTGCGAACCATGCCTTATGGGCAAGATGACTAAAAACTCCGTTCTCCGGAACAATGGAGCGAGCAACGGACTTATTGGAAATAATACATACTGATGTATGCAATCCGATGCGTGTTGAAGCTCGTGGCGGGGATCGTTATTTTTTTACCTTCACATATGATTTGAGCAGATATGAGTATATCTACTTGATGAAACACAAGTCTAAAACATTTGAAAAGTTCAAAGAATTTCAGAGTGAAGTGGAAAATCATCGTAAAAAGAAAAATATGGTTTCTACGATCTGATCGCAGAGACAAATATTTGAGTTACGAGTTTGGTCTTCAATTAAAACTATGTGGAATAGTTTCACAAATTCGTGCCACCTGCAACACCACAGCATAATGGTGTGTCCAAATGTCATAACCATACTTTATTAGATATAGTGCAATCTATGATGTTTCTTACAAATTTACCAACATCATTTTGGGGTTATGCATTAAAGACAGCTGCATTCACGTTTAAAAGGGCACCATCTAAGTCCATTGAGACGACACAATCTGAACTATGGTTTGGCAAGAAACCAAAGTTGTCATTTCTTAAAGTTTGGGGTTGTGATGCTTATATGAAAAAGTTTCATCCTGATAAGCTCAAACCCAAATCGGAGAAATATGTCTTCATAGGATACCGAAAGGAGATTGTTGGGTACACCTTCTATCACAGATCCGAAGGCAAGTTATTCATTGCTGAGAATGGATCCTTTCTAGAGAAGGAGTTTCTCTCGAAAGAAGTGAGTGGGAGGAAATTAGAACTTGATGAGGTAATTGTACCTGCTCCCTTATTGGAAAGTAGTTCATCACAGAAATCTGTTCCTATGACTACTAGACCGATTAGTGAGGAAGCTAATGATGATGATCATGTAACTTCAGATCAAGTTATTACCGAACCTCGTACGTAAAACAGAGTGAGATCCGCACCAGAGTGGTATGGTAATCCAGTTCAAGAGGTCATGTTACTTGACCATGACGAGCCTACGAACTATGAGGAAGCGATGATGAGCCCAGATTCCGCAAAATGGCTTGAGGCCATGAAATCTGAGATGAGATCCATGTATGAGAACAAAGTATGGACTTTGATTGACTTGCCCAATGATCGGCGAGCCATTGAGATTAAATGGATCTTCAAGAGGAAGACGGACGCTGATAGTAGTGTTACTATCTACAAAGCTAGAATTGCCGCAAAAAGGTTTTCGACAAGTTCAAGGTGTTGACTACGATGAGAGTTTCTCACTCGTATCTATGCTTAAGTCTGTCCGAATCATGCTAGGAATTGCCGCATTTTATTAAATCCGGCAAATGGATAAACAAAACTGCATTCCTTAATGGATTTGTTAAAGAAGAGTTGTATATGATACAACCAGAAGGTTTTGTCAATCCTAAAGGTGCTAACAAAATGTGCAAGCTCCAGCGATCCATCTATGGACTGGTGCAAGCATCTCAGAGTTGGAATATGTGCTTTGATGAGATGATCAAAGCATATAGTTTTATACAGACTTGCGGTGAAGCCTGTATTTACAAGAAAGTGAGTGGGAGCACTACAGCATTTCTGATAAGTATATGTGGATGACATATTATTGATCGGAAATAGTGTAGAATTATTCTGCAAAGCATAAAGGAGTGTTTTGAAAGAAGTTTTTTCAAAGAAAGACCTCGGTGAAGCTGCTTACATATTAAGCATCAAGATCTATAGAGATAGATCAAGACGCTTGATAAGTTTTTTCAATGAGTACATACCTTGATAATATTTTGAAGTATTTCAAAAATGGAACAGTCAAAGAAAGAGTTCTTGGCTGTGTTACAAGGTGTGAAATTGAGTAAGACTCAAAGCCCGACCATGGCAGAAGATAGAAAGAGAATGAAAGTCATTCCCTATGCCTCAGCCATAGGTTCTATAAAGTATGCCATGCTATGTACCAGATCTATTGTATACCCTACACTATGTTAAGCAAGGGAGTACAATAGTGATCTAAGAGTAGATCACTGGACAGCGGTCAAAATTATCCTTAGTGGAATAAGGAAATATTTCTCAATTATGGAGGTGACAAAAGGTTCGTCGTAAAAAGTTACGTCGATGCAAGTTTTGACACAGATCTGGATGACTCTAAGTCTCGATCTAGATACATATTGAAAGTGGGAGCAATTAGCTAGAGTAGCTCCGTGCAGAGCATTGTAGACATAGAATTCACAAAATACTTACGGATCTGTATGTGACAGACCCGTTGACTAAAATTATCTCACAAGCAAAACATGATCACACCTTAGTACTCTTTGGGTGTTAATCACATAAATGATGTGAACTAGATTACTGACTCTAGTAAACCCTTTGGGTATAGGTCACATGACGATGTGAACTATGGGTGTTAATCACATGGTGATGTGAACTATTAGTGTTGAATCACATGGCGATGTGAACTAGATTATTGACTCTAGTGCAAGTGGGAGACTGAAGGAAATATGCCCTAGAGGTAATAATAAAGTTATTATTTATTTCCTTATATCATGATAAATGTTTATTATTCATGCTAGAATTGTATTAACCGGAAACATAATACATGTGTGAATACATAGACAAACAGAGTGTCACTAGTATGCCTCTACTTGACTAGCTCGTTAATCGAAGATGGTTATGTTTCCTAACCATGAACAAAAGAGTTGTTATTTGATTAACAGGATCTCATCATTAGAAGAATGATGTGATTGACATGACCCATTCCATTAGCTTAGCACCCGATCATTTAGTATGTTGATATTGCTTTCTTCATGACTTATACATGTTCCTATGACTATGAGATTATGCAACTCCCGTTTGCCGGAGGAACACTTTGTGTGCTACCAAACGTCACAACGTAACTGGGTGATTATAAAGGAGCTCTACAGGTGTCTCCAAAGGTACATGTTGGGTTGGCGTATTTCGAGATTAGGATTTGTCACTCCGATTGTCGGAGAGGTATCTCTGGGCCCTCTTGGTAATCCACATCACATAAGCCTTGCAAGCATTGCAACTAATGAGTTAGTTGTGAGATGATGTATTACGGAACGAGTAAAGAGACTTGCCGGTAACGAGATTGAACTAGGTATTAAGATACCGACGATCGAATCTCGGGCAAGTAACATACCGATGACAAAGGGAACACCGTATGTTGTTATGCGGTCTGACCGATAAAGATCTTTGTATAATATGTGGGAGTCAATATGAGCATCCAGGTTCCGCTATTGGTTATTGACCGGAGACATGTCTCGGTCATGTCTACATTGTTCTCGAACCCGTAGGGTCCGCACGCTTAAGGTTTCGATGACAGTTATATTATGAGTTTATGAGTTTTGATGTACCAAAGGAGTTCGGAGTCCCGGATGAGATCGGGGACATGACGAGGAGTCTCGAAATGGTCGAGACGTAAAGATCGATATATTGGACGACTATATTCGGACATCGGAAAGGTTCCGAGTGGTTCGGGTACCGGGGAGTTACGGGAATACGGGGGGAGAAGTATATGGGCCTTATTGGGCTTTAGGGGAGAGGGAGAGGCAGGCCGCGCGCCCCCCCATTGACTAGTCCGAATTGGACTAGGGGGAGGGGAGGCGCCCCCTCCTTCCTTCTCTCCTCTCTTCCCCTTCCTTGTCTCCTACTCCTACTACATGGAAGGACTCCTGGTTGGACTAGGAAAGGGGGAATCCTACTCCCGGTGGGAGTAGGACTCCCCTAGGGCGCGCCATAGAGAGGACCGGCCCTCCCCTCCTCCACTCCTTTATATACGGGGGCATGGGGCACCTCTAGACACACAAGTTGATCCTCATGATTGTTTTCTTAACCGTGTGCGGTGCCCCCTTCCACCATACTCCTCGATAATATTGTAGCGGTGCTTAGGCGAAGCCCTGCGACGGTAGAACATCAAGATCGTCACCACGCCGTCGTGCTGACGGAACTCTTCCCCGACACTTTGTTGGATCGGAGTCCGGGGATCGTCATCGAGCTGAACGTGTGCTAAAACTCGGAGGTGCCGTAGTTTCGGTGCTTGATCGGTCGGGCCATGAAGACGTACGACTACATCAACCGCGTTGTCATAACGCTTCCGCTGTCGGTCTATGAGGGTACGTAGACGACACTCTCCCCTCTCGTTGCTATACATCACCATGATCTTGCGTGTGCGTAGGATTTTTTTTGAAATTACTACGTTCCCCAACACACCATACTTTTATAATCTAAATAAACACGAGGCAGCACTTTTTATTCCTTCTCAGCATGCCTAATAGGAATGTTAAAATGTGCAGCTAGGCGTGTAGCATAGATGCCTCCAAAGATGGGACCCTTAGTACGGTTCATACTTAACCGTCTAGCAATAATGCCGCCCATACTAAAAGTGTTATCACTGTATAAACCTTGGAGCAAAATAATAATATCAGGGATACTAAGGTTTCCACAGTTTCCGCGACCAATTAAGCAACGACTAGCAAATAATGCAAAGTAACGTAAGACAGGAAAATGTATGCTAGTGATTCGTGCATCGGAAACCTTCCTACTTTTCCTTACAGTGATAGTATTAATAAATCCCTCCATATCATCATGATGTGGTTCTTTTGTCTTGCCCCCAAAAGGGACTAAACAAATCCGACAGAAATCATAAAGTGACATCTCCTTATGCTCATCATATAAATGAAACTCCACCGTAGGTGGTGAGTTCCTAGAATGAAAATGAAAGTTTTGCACAAAGGTATTTGTGAGCAAGAGATACTGATCGCATTGGTCGTGGAGGGAAGCGGTGAGGCCTTCGCGGTGCGTGGCAAATTATACTTAGGCTTCGGTGCCTTTTCCTTCGAGATTTGGCTCAATGAGCCCCTCAATAATCTCCTCATCATTTTCTTTGAAAAATTCTGAATTTTTTTAGTAACTTCAAAATAAAAGTAAACCAAACTCAATAATATTGATAGAAACTACTCCTACAAGTGCCTAGGGCCTATATCATGCATCAAAACTACTTTTGACCATATAAATTTGACATGCAAGCTCAAGAACAGGGTCACCTAAGCAACACAAATTTGCAATGAATAAAGAACTAGAACAAAAACTAATTGAACCAATGGAGGAGTCACATACCAAGGAACAATCTCCCCAAGCAGTTTTGTGAGAGGTGCTTTGAGCAAGGAGATCGAAAATGACAGCAAAGAGGGCTGGAACTCGTGCTTGAGTTGGTTTTTCGTGTTTGTAGGAGGAAGAAGAAGAAGAAGAAGATGGGTGCAGAAATAAGTGGAGGAGGGCCACCGTGGGCCCACAAGGTAGGGGGCGCTCCCTAGGAGGGTGGGCGCGCCCTCCACCCTCGTGGCAAGGTGGTTGGCCCCCTGGTGTGTTCTTTATTCCATAAATCCTCAAATATTCTAGAAAAAATCATATTTAATTTTCAGGGCATTTGGAGAACTTTTATTTTCGAGGTATTTTTATATTGCACGGATAATCAGATAATAGACAGAAAAGTATTTATTTTCACTTTATTTCAACTAAATAACAGAAAGTATAGAGAGGGTACAGAAGGTTGTGCTTCTAGTTTCATCCATCTCATGCTCATCAAAATGAATCCACTAACAAGGTTGATCAAGTCTTATTAACAAACTCATTCTGATTAACATGAAACCGGAGAAATTTCGAATAACACTAGGTTACCTCAACAAGGATATGCACATCCCCAATAATAAGTATATCATATTTCTTCTTGACAGTAGGAAGAGGAAATTCAAAACCTCCAAATATAATCGATGGAATTTTTCTGATAGAATTGATACTATGAACTTGATGTTGTTTCCTCGGAAAGTGTACCGTATGCTCATTACCATTAACACAAAAAGTGACATTGCCTTTGTTGCAATCAATAACAGCCCCTACAGTATTAAGAAAAGGTCTTCCAAGAATAATAGACATACTATCGTCCTCGGGAATATCAAGAATAACAAAGTCCGTTAAAATAGTAACGTTTGCAACCACAACAGGCACATCCTCACAAATACCGACAAGTATAGCAGTTGAATTATCAACCATTTGCAAAGATATTTCAGTAGGAGTCAACTTATTCAAGTCAAGTCTACGATATAAAGAGAGAGGCATAACACTAACACCGGCTCCAAGATCACATAAAGCAGTTTTAACATAGTTTCTTTTAATGGAGCATGGTATAGTAGGTACTCCTGGATCTCCAAGTTTCTTTGGTATTCCACCCTTAAAAGTATAATTAGCAAGCATGGTGGAAATTTCAGCTTCCGGTATCTTTCTTTTATTTGTAATAATATCTTTTCATGTACTTAGCATAAGGATTTGTTTTGAGTATATCAGTCAAATCGCATACGTAAAAAGAGGTCTAATCATTTCAGCAAGCGCTCAAAATCCTCATCATCCTTTTTCTTGGATGGTTTGGGAGGAAAAGGCATGGGTTTCTGAACCCAAGGTTCTCTTTCTTTACCATGTTTCCTAGCAACAAAGTCTTTCTTATCATAACGTTGATTCTTTGATTGTGGGTTATCAAGATCAACAGCAGGTTCAATTTCTACATCATTATCATTACTAGGTTGAGCATTATCTTGAACATCATCATTAACATTTTCATTAGGTTCATGTTCATTACCAGATTGTGTTTCAGGCATCAGACATAGAGATTTCATTTGGATTATCAGGTGGTTCAGCAATAGGTTCACTAGAAGTTTGCACAGTTCTATCATTTTTCTTCTTTTTAGAAGAAATAGGAGCATCAATATTATTTCTCTGAGAATCTTGCTCAATTCTCTTAGGGTGGCCTTCATGATACAAAGGTTCCTGAGTCATTCTACCAGTTCTAGTAGCCACTTTAACATCATAATTATTTTTCTTACTATTCATCTCATTGAGCAATTCCTTTTGAGCTTTAAGTACTTGTTCTACTTGAGTGGTAACCATAGAAGCATGTTTGCTAACAAGTTTAAGTTCACCTCTAATATTAGCCATATAATCACCCAAGTATTTAATCATATCAGCATCTTGTTTTAATTGTCTACCAAAATAAGCATTGAAGTCTTCTTGCTTAAACATAAAATTATCAAACTCATCCAAGCATTGACTAGCAATTTTAGCAGGAGGGATTTCAGCTTTATCATATCTATAGAGAGAATTTACCTTTACTACCTGTGTCGGGTTATCGAGGTCTGGAGTTTCTTCAATAAATAAAGGATTAAGATCATATGTTTCTTCAACAGGCGGTAAATTAAGACCATGTATTTCTTCAATAGGAGGTAAATTCTTAACATCTTCATCTTTAATACCTTTTTCTTTCATAGATTTATTTGCCTCTTGCATATCTTCGGGACTGAGAAATAGAATACCTCTCTTCTTCGGAGTTGGTTTGTGAATCAGATCTTTAATTGGAGCAGGAGCTAGCTCAGGAGGTGCCCAATTATTTTCATTTGTCAACATATTATTCAATAAGATTTCAGCTTCATCCGGTGTTCTTTCCCTAAAAAGAGAACCAGCACAACTATCCAGGTAATCTCTGGAAGCATCGGTTAGTCCATTGTAAAAGATATCAAGTATTTCATTTTTCTTAAGAGGATGATCAGGCAAAGCATTAAGTAACTTGAGAAGCCTCCCCCAAGCTTGTGGGAGACTCTCTTCTTTAATTTGCACAAAGTTGTATATTTCCTTTAAAGCAGCTTGTTTCTTATGAGCAGGGAAATATTTAGCAGAGAAGTAATAAATGATATCCTGGGACTACGCACAGAACTAGGATCAAGAGAATTAAACCATATCTTAGCATCACCCTTTAATGAGAACAGAAATATTTTAAGGATATAAAAGTAGCGAGATGTCTCATCATTAGTGAACACGGTGGCTATATCATTTAATTTAGTAAAATGTGCTACAACAGTTTCGGATTCATAGCCATGAAAAGGATCAGATTCAACCAAAGTAATTATATCAGGATCAACAGAGAATTCATAATCCTTATGAGTAACACACATAGGTGAAGTAGCAAAAGCAGGATCAAGTCTCATCCTAGCATTTAGAGATTGCTTATTCCATTTAGCTAATAACCTTTTGAGTTCGTATCTATCCTTGCAAGCTAAAATAGCTAAAGAAGCTTCTTGATCAAATAAATAACCCTGAGGAATAACAAGTGATTCTTCATCATCACTTTCATCTTCATAATCAGATTCAATATTTTCAATCTCTCTAGCCCTAGCAAGTCGTTCCTCGAGAAAATCACTAAGTGGCATAGTAGTATCAGGCATAGAGGTAGTTTCATCATAAGTATCATGCATAGTAGATGTAGCATCATCAATAACATGCGACATATCAGAACGAATAGCAGAAGCAGGTGTAGGTGTCGCAAGCTTACTCATAACAGAAGGTGAATCAAGTGCAGAGCTAGATGGCAGTTCCTTACCTCCCCTCGTAGTTGAGGGATAAATTGTTGTCTTAGCGTCTTTCAAATTCTTCATAGTGTCCAGCAGATATAAATCCCAAGTGACTCAAAGAATAGAGCTATGCTCCCCGGCAACGGCGCCAAAAATTAGTCTTGATGACCCACAAGTATAGGGGATCGCAACAGCTTTCGAGGGTAGAGTATTCAACCCAAATTTATTGATTCGACACAAGGGGAGCCAAAGAATATTCTCAAGTATTAGCAGCTGAGTTGTCAATTCAACCACACCTGGAAACTTAGTATCTGCAGCAAAGTGTTTAATAGCAAAATAATATGATAGTGATGGTAACGGTAACAAAAGAGTAACGAAAGCAAAATAATGTTTTTGGTATTTTGTAGTGATTGTAACAATAGCAACGGGAAAGTAAATAAGCGTAAACCAGTATATGGAAAGCTCGTAGGCATTGGATCAATGATGGATAATTATGCCGGATGCGGTTCATCATGTAACAGTCATAACATAGGGTGACACAGAACTAGCTCCAATTCGTCAATGTAATGTAGGCATGTATTCTGAATAGTCATACGTGCTTATGGAAAAGAACTTGAATGACATCTTTTGTCCTACCCTCCCGTGGCAGCGGGGTCCTAATGGAAACTAAGGGATATTAAGGCCTCCTTTTAATAGAGAACCGGAACAAAGCATTAGCACATAGTGAATACATGAACTTCTCAAACTACGGTCATCACCGGTAAGTATCCCGATTATTGTCACTTCGGGGTTAACGGATCATAACACATAATAGGTGACTATAGACTTGCAAGATAGGACCTAGAACTCTCATATATTGGTGAAAACATAATAGGTTCAGATCTGAAATCATGGCACTCGGGCCCTAGTGACAAGCATTAAGCATAGCAAAGTCATAGCAACATCAATCTCAGAACATAGTGGATACTAGGGATCAAACCCTAACAAAACTAACTCGATTACATGATAAATCTCATCCAACCCATCACCGTCCAGCAAGCCTACGATGGAATTACTCACGCACGGCGGTGAGCATCATGAAATTGGTGATGGAGGATGGTTGATGATGACGACGGCGACGAATCCCCCTCTCCGGAGCCCCGAACGGACTCCAGATCAGCCCTCCCGAGAGGTTTTAGGGCTTGGCGGCGGCTCCGTATCGTAAAACGTGATGATTTCTTCTCCTATTTTTTCTCCCCGAAAGTAGTTATATAGAGTTGGAGTTGGAGTCGGGGGGTCTCCAGAGGGCCCACGAGGTAGGGGGAGCGCCCTAGGGGGGGCGCCCCCACCCTCGTGAGAAGGGTGTGGGCCCCCTGGTCTTCATCTTTGGCGAGGATTTTTTATTATTTATTGTAAGATATCCCGTGGAGTTTCAGGTCATTCCGAGAACTTTTGTTTTCTGCACATAAAACAACATCATGGCAATTCTGCTGAAAACAACGTCAGTCCGGGTTAGTTCCATTCAAATCATACAAGTTAGAGTCCAAAACAAGGGCAAAAGTGTTTGGAAAAGTAGATACGACGGAGACGTATCAGGGGTTACCGGAACCCCCTGGGAGTTTAATGGGCCAAGATGGGCCTTAGTGGAGAAGAGGATGGGCGGCTAGGGTAGGCCGTGCGCCCCTCCCCCTCTAAGTCCGAATTGGACAAGGAGGGGGCGGCACCCCCCTTTACTTCCTCTCTCTCCTTCCCTTCCTTTCCCCCTCCTACTCCAACTAGGAAAAGAGGGAGTCCTACTCCCGGTGGGAGTAGGACTCCTCCCTAGCGCGCCCTCCCCTGGTCGGCCGCCTCCTCCCCCTGGTCCTTTATATACGGGGGCAGGAGGGCACCTCTAGACACAACAATTGATCTCTTGATCTCTTAGCCGTGTGTGGTGCCCCCTTCCACCATATTCCACCTCGATCATATCATAGTAGTGCTTAGGCGAAGCCCTGCGTCGGTAGCAACATCATCACCGTCACCACGCCGTCGTGCTGACGGAACTCTCCCGTGAAGCTCTGCTGGATCGGAGTTCGCGGGACGTCATTGAGCTGAACGTGTGCTGAACTCGGAGGTGCCGTACGTTCGGTACTTGGATCGGTCGGATCGTGAAGACGTACAACTACATCATCCGCGTTGTGCTAACGCTTCCGCTTTCAGTCTACGAGGGTATGTAGACAACACTCTCCCCTCTCGTTGCTATGCATCACCATGATCCTGTATGTGCGTAGGAATTTTTTTGAAATTACTACATTCCCCAACATCAGCTAACTCTCGGGCGATAGGCGATCACAGGCTGCCGCTAGGGTTAGGGTTTGCTGATCAGAGGTGTTGCAGATACGGTCGTGCGGCGGGTGGCGATGGCGTCCCCGGTGCGCGGATCGAGCAGGGTTGGGGTCTCATCTCGGGGAGTGGTCATGGCGGGACAGGAGAAGCACGGTGGCGGCGACACTTCGGGGAGGAACCACGGGCAACACTGGCGAAAGGAGGAGGCACAACTATAGGCATCCCGATCAGATCGCGGGGACAGGAGGATTCGCCGGTGATTAGCAGAACCCCGGATGCCACCGCATCGCTGTCTGCCCGACTTGGAGGGATGGTGTTGACGGAGAAAGAAGCTCAAGGGTTTGTTTTTGCAGATCCAGGGAAAGGGATTCCGGCTGCGAGGAGATGGACGCTGATTGGGAAAGTATGCTCGCCGAGGCCACTTAATAGGAGTGCGTTGGAGAGATCCATGCATAGGGCATGGGGGATACATCATGAAGCGCAGTTCCAGGACCTAGGAGATAACTTGTTCTTGGTACACTTCAATGGTGAGGGTGATTGGAGGCATGCAAGGAACAATGGTCCATGGCAGTATGATTTCAATGTACTCATCCTTAAGGACTATGATGGCAAGATGAGACCGTCAAAGATGGTTTTTGATTCATTTGAAGGATGGGTTAGAGTTAAAGATCTACCTCTGGACGGGAGATGTGAGGAGTTTGGACGCATGCTAGGGAATTGGCTGGGGGAGGTAGTGAAAGTAGACGTGGATAAAGATGGTTTTGTAAAGGGTCGGTTCCTCAGGGTAAGAGCAAATATTTCTGTCTATGAACCACTGGTTCGTGGCTTTAACCTAAAAGAATCGGTGGAGGATAAGGTGGGCACGTGGTTTGATTTCCACTACGAAAAAATACCTCATTTCTGCTTCGAGTGTGGAAGGCTGGTCCATGTTAATGGCGTCTGTGAACCTCCGATGGATAAAGAGGCGCAGTGGGGAGAGTGGTTGAGGGCATCCCCGAGAAGGAATTCAAGCTACATCATGGAAGGTCGGGGGGGTTCTGCAAGTAGCTACAATAGCGCCAACTCATCTCGCACTGGCGAGGGTGAGCCGGTCCGTTTCGGTGCATCTGTGAGAGACATGCCAACTAAGCGTAACCTGTGCAATTCCTTCTCAAAGTCCGAGCAATCCCACACTGGTGGGGGAGAGGAGAGGAAAGGAATGTGGTGAACAGCCCGAACAAGGAGAAGAGTAGAGGTGAGAGCTCGCAAGTATGGGACCTGAGGCAGGATTTGGAGGAAAAAAGGGAGATGAACATCAGACAAGATCTTCTTGACAAGCAGCAAGAGAAGCACAAGCCAAAAGACCGACAAGCAGATCTCAGAAGGTATGAGTCAGGACGCGGCCCCGCTCTAGAGCATAATGATCAGTACAGAAGAAGGGGATACTATGTGCGTAAACCTAGGAGGGGAGAGCATCAGTTTAGCCATCTGGATGAATGGGACTACGAGAGGGATATGACAAGGAAGAGGAGGCCTAGGCAGCTGTGGATACCTAAGGGAGAGCAAGGAAGGTACGGGGAGAAAGATAGTGTGTCTCGTGAGAAGAGACAGAGAACAACACATGTGTTTGATCGTCTAGAGGAAAATGAGAAGAGAGCGGCGGACCCTGCCAGGGAGCAGGGCCGCCGAGAGCAATGATTATCTTAGCCTGGAACTGTCGAGGGTTGGGGTTGGACTCGACAGTTGGCGAACTGAGAGACCTGATACGGTCCTACAACCCAGCGGTGGCCTTCTTGTCAGAAACAACAAAGAGATCGGCTCCGATGGAAAAATTGAAGTGGTCCTTAGGGTTCCGACAGGGGGTGGCGGTAAGTTGCAGGTGGAGAAGTGGTGGTCTAGCTTTGTGGTGGAGAGATGAGGTGGAGGTCTCGGTAAGGCCTTGGTGCCAGTACTTTATCGATGCAGCTATAACTTTCGAGAACAGGACCTTTAGATTCACTGGAATCTATGGGGAGCCTAAAACTGAGTTGAGAAAGAAAACATGGGACGCTCATCGGTTTCTGAAAGCTCAAGATAATTTTCCGTGGATATGCGCGGGGGATTTCAATGAAGCCCTTGAGAGAGCAGAGCAGCTAGGAGGGAACGATCGTGATCTTAATCAGATGGAGGCTTTCAGGGACTGCCTAGACATGTGCGCACCGGCGGACATGGGGTTCAGTGGCTATCCCTTCACCTTCAATAACAAACGGGACCCTCCGGAGAATGTTCAAGTAAGGCTGGACCGAGCGACTTGTAATAGTGAGTTTATGCAGCTTTTCTCGGGGTCTAGCGTGGAACATGTATTAACTGAAGAATCAGACCATATGGCACTGGCCATTAGAGTTAGAGAGGAAGGAGTGGAACAACCGGTTGTGGTTTCCAGATTCAAGTTCGAAGAAATGTGGACTCGCCATGGGGATTATGATGATATGGTTACTCGTGCATGGGAGGCGGTGGGGCACGGCCATAATGGCATGCAGGCATTGGTGGGCAAGCTGCATGGTGTCACTGGACACATGCGCGAGTGGGGTCATATGGTTTTTGGCTCGGTAAGGAGACAAATTAAACAACTCAAGGGCGACCTGCAACAAGCTAAAGAGGAGAGGATGTCAAATGAACGCATGCAAAAGATTAGAGATGTAGAAGGGAAGTTACGTGAAGTATACCTGAGGGAGGAAATCATGAAGAGGCAAAGATCTAGAGTGGATTGGCTGAAGGCAGGGGACCAGAATACACTATTTCTAGAACCGTGCTTCTCACAAGAGAAGAAAAAACACGGTCAAGTCACTACGACGGACAGACGATTCGAAGTGTGTCGACGATGAGGGTATGAGGGTGATGGCTAGAGATTTTTACTCACTATTGTTTGCTTCGCAGGGCACAACTAATATGCAACAAATATTGGAGAATATCCTGGCGGCTGTTTCTGAAGCTATGAATGACAAGCTAGATGTTGCGATCAACGATGACGAGATTGAAAAGGCCCTCTTCCAGATGGGCGCGACGAAGGCTCCCGGCCCGGATGGGCTGCCTACTCTTTTATATCAAAGGCACTAGCCTTTGGTGAAGGAGGAGGTGTGCAAAGCCATTCGAGATTTCCTTGGAGGAGACAGATTTCGGAGGGCTTTAATGATACCATTCTAGTGCTGATCCCAAAGGTGAAGTCACCGGAGCTGCTGTCCCAATTCAGACCAATTAGCTTGTGCAACGTTCTCTATAAGATCGCAGCTAAGGTTCTAGCTAACCGCCTCAAAGTGGTGATGCCCATTCTGGTCTCGGAGGAGCAAAGTGACTTTGTACCGGGAAGGCTCATTACTGATAATGTTCTCATGGCGTACAAATGTGTTCATGCCATCCGAAAGAGGAAGAGGAAGAACGCCTTGTGTGCGGTCAAACTGGACATGATGAAGGCATATGACCGTGTGGAATGGTCGTTTCTGCAACAAATGATGATTAAGCTAGGTTTTTCTCAAGCATGGACAACCATGATTATGAGATGTGTGACCTCGGCTCGATTTTAGGTGAAGCTTAATGGTAACTTATCGGAGGGCTTTCTACCGAGTCGAGGTTTGCGCCAAGGAGACCCCATCTCTCCCTATCTATTCTTATTTTGTGTGGAGGGTTTCTCGGCACTTCTTAAAAAAGCTCAAATGGAGAAGGAAATCCAGGGTGTGTCCTTTGGGCGCACTGGCCCCACAGTTACACACTTGCTTTTTGCGGACGATAGTATTGTTTTCCTTGAGGCTTCAAAGGAAAATATGGCGAAGCTCAAGTCAATTTTGCATGCATATGAGGAGGCTTCAGGTCAAAAAGTGAACTTAGAGAAATCTTCAATCTTCTTTGGGAAGGGATGCAGTAATGATGACAATGAGATTCTGAAACAGGAGGTGGGGAATTCATTCTGAGGCTCTAAACGAAAGATACCTTGGACTTCCTACGGTTGTTGGCAGGTCGAAGGACGGGTGTTTTAAGCATGTCAGTGAATCATCTAGGGGAAAGGTTATGGGGTGGAAAGGACAAGGTTTATCGAAGGCAGCAAGAGAGGTTCTTGTCAAGTCTGTGTTACAAGCAACACCGACTTATTCGATGAGTTGCTTCCAGCTCTCTAAGAAAATGTGCGGGAAACTGAAATCTATCTCTTCTAAATTCTGGTGGGGAGCTGCCAACGGTGAACGAAAAGTCCATTGGTTCGCTTGGGACAAGATGTGCACTAGAAAGCAAGCAGGAGGAATGGGATTCCGGGATTTTGAGTTGTTCAATCAGGCTCTCCTTGCTAAGCAAGTATGGAGATTGCTGTTGTGCCCTACTTCATTATGTGCAAAGGTTCTGAAAGCAAGATATTTCCAGAATATGGATATTATGGTTGCTCCCTGCCCACAGGGGTGCTCATACACCTGGAGAAGCTTGATGCATGGACGGGATCTCCTCGCTCAAGGCCTAGTTTGGAGGGTGGGGGAGGGAATGAAGATAAGTGTTCTACATGATAATTGGATCCCTTGCAAGGGCAGCATGACTCCCCTCGGTGCCACTTACGTGCCAAACACGATCAAAGTGACCGACCTTCTGTCAAAGGATGGAAGGGCATGGGACGAAGAAAAGCTGCAAGCTGTATTCACCCCGTCGGACGCCCAAGACATCAGGCAGATTATAGTGGGCGGGCCAGGTAAAGAAGATTTCAAGGCATGGAACTTCACCAAAAATGGAATCTTTACAGTGAGATCGGCGTACCACCTAGGAATCGCGTTAAAAACGGCGACAAAGGCACTGGCCTCCTCGTCTAATTCGGTCGCGGATCACAAGAGTTGGCACGAGCTGTGGGCAGCGGATGTCCCAAACAAGGTGAAAATCCATGGATGGCAGATGTCGAAAAGTGGACTGGTTGTTGGATCGGAGCTGCTACGACGACATGTTAAGCCTGGAGTATTCTGTATTGCATGTGGCCGCGAAGAAACGATAATCCATCGAATGTGGCGATGCCCACACTCGCTGTTGTTCTAGAAATCTCTTTCCAAAGCCGTCGAGATGCCTCTACCAATGCTGCCTAAGTGCGTCGAGGGAATACAGAACATGCGATCATGGGTTTTAAACTGGCTCAGTTCAGCATCTGCAGAAGAGAAGAGAACGATGATGTGAGCGTGGTACGAGCTGTGGCTCGTGAGAAACAATGCAAGGGAATGTGCCAAGATCGAAGACCCGATGCTCATTGCAGATAGAGTCGTCCGCCTGGATGTGGAGTGGCAATCAATTAAGGAGACCTCAAGCTCAGCGAAGTATGGAAAGTTGGGTGAAACCAGATGACGGTTGGGTGAAGGTGAACACGGACGGAGCGATTGCAAAGCAGGATGGATCGGGAGGAGGTGGAGCGGTCCTCAGGGACCTTCATGGCATGTCCATGGCAGGAACGTGCCATTCTTTCCCAGTTGCTGCAGATCCAGAACATGCGGAGATCTTGGCGTGTCGGTGAGGGGTGCTACTGGCTCAAGAACATGCAGCTCAGAAGGTGATGGTCGGGATGGATTCACTGTCTACGGTAGGGTAGATCAATAAGATGCAGAAAGACCTATCGGCAAGCGGGCAGATTGTCCAAGAAATCAAGGAACTGCTAGCTCAATTTCAAGAATGCAAAGTCAGATGGGTTCGGCGTTTCGCAAACAAAGTCGCGCATAGACTTGCTAGGGAAGGTTGCTGTAGATCTTTATGTCATGTATGGCGTCAGGTGGCGCCGGATTTTGTAAGCTCGGACCTATCCTCTGATGGAGGTTTGGAGCACCAAAAAAATTAGCAACGTTCCCCTAAAAAAACTCACGTGCCCTGCTTTGCGCTCTTGCTCACGTGATTTCTGTTTGGCCTTCTAGGTGTCTATTACAGTATACTTCCTCCGTCCGGAAAATCTTGTCCCAATCTTGTTCTTCAAATGGATGTATCTAACACTAACTTGATGCTAGATACATATACATTCATTTAAGGAACAAGTTTTTTCAGACGGAAGGAGTATTTGACAAACAGGCGCCTGAAGCGTCCCAGCGCTAGGCCAGCCCATCAAAGTTTTTTTAGTGTTTTAATCCCTCCTTGACGATCCCTCGCAAAAAAATCCCTCGTTGAGGAGGTTGGTGCAACCAACAAGCCACCTAGCGGGATCTGGTTACAACAACTTTTTCCTTGTTTTATTCTTTCTTTTCCCTTTTTTGTTTTCTTTTTTCCTTTTTTCCATTTTCAATTATTTATTTTTTATTTTTCCTTTTCTGTTTTTTTCCTTTTTCTTCTTCCTGGTATGATGAATTGTTTGCAAATACGTGAACTTTTCCGTTGAATCGATGATTTTTTCTAAATTCAATGAAGTTTTTTTGAAATCGATAATTTTTAAAAAATTTGTGCACTTTTTTGAAAATCAATGAACTTTTTTTCAATTATGATGAACTTTCTTAAAATTGATAATTGTTTCAAATTGGATGAAATTTTATAATATATTTTTCAAAATGGATGAACTTTTTTCAAAAAATATGATTTTTAAATTGAATTTACTTTTTTCAATATTGACGATCTTTTTTAAATTTCATGATCTTTTTTCCAAAATCTATGAACTTCTTTTTTCAAATTCCATGAAAATTTTGAATCCATGAACCTTTTTTGCACTCTTAATCATGAGCCTTCTTTTTAAAATTTGGTTAATTTTTCCAGATCTATTATCTTTAAAAGTTAACTGGTCAACGATTGATGGGTCTGCAATTGACCTGTGCGAACGAAGTGGCTGCGTCGAACGACTGCGTGACCGAGCAACCACCAGTGCTTGTTGGGCTGGCCCACAACTGGCTCGGTCAGTTTGGTTCGCCAGGTACTCGGGTAAACAGTTGACAGCGAATCAGTTGACCACTAACTGCTGACTTTTGACCAGTTGACTCTAAAAAAGTTCACGGGTTCTGAAAAAATGGTCCTTGAATTTGGAAATTGTCAAGATTTTTTTAAAAAATTAATGAATTTGAAAACAGTTCATGAGTTTGAATAAAAGTCATAAATTTGAAAAAAATCATGAATTTGGAAAAAGTTAAAAAATAAGAAAAATAATAATTGAATTCTAAAAAGTTCACGTGTTTGAAGTTTTTTTAAAATTTCATGAATTTCGAAAGAATTTCTTATAAGAAAAGGAAAAGTAAAAAGAAAACGGAATAGACCAAAACCTACCTAAAACGGAGAGAAACAAATAGAAAAAAAACCATCTAGTGTGTTGCGGGGGGGGACACACACACCACACACCCCAACTACATAAACAGTTTGCTAACTCCGATTACTGCACTAATGAGGAGTTATATCTATCTTTGATCTTCCACGAGATTCGTAGTTTTAAATTGACGAATTTGTTATGAAAATAACCGAACCTACTCCACATCCCTTTCTATGAACATCATAGTTTATTTGCGGTAATACGAGTAGTACAATAGTAGAGCAAACACCTTACTCACACGCTGCAACATATCGAGTTCAGTGGCCGGTACCGTCGGCAGTTTCCAGTTGGTGTTCCAGTGCTTCCTAATCTCGAAGCCGGCTGCCACTCGCGGGATCTCCGCTGAGATCCTTCAATGGACACACACACACAAAACGACCACACACCCGCATGTCCCTCCCGGCGGCGCCGGTGGTGTCGTTGCGCAGCTCCCAGTCGGACCTGAAGAGCACCTTGTTCTGGAGGTTGGCGTGGTAGTAGCTGTTGTCCAGGACCCCCCTCGCCGCCCTCGACGTGTCCACCCCGCTGGCGTTGTGCCCGGAGGCGTTCCGGAAGGCCAACTCCATGTCGCGGATGTTGTTGGGCTCCGTCGGGTCCGGCGTCCCTTGCACGCCCTTCTGCTCCTCAACGTGCTCCGCGAGGGCTCTCTGGTACCTGGCGCTGATCGGGGTGGCCGTGGCGTTGTCGAGCCGGTCGCGGAACGACGAGAGGTGGGCGACGCCGACGGCGTGGGCGCCGGAGAGGACGACGAGCTCCGTCTGGGTGAAGTTCCTGCCGGCGAAGTTGGCCTTGAGCTGCGTGAAGTTGAAGGTGGATGGAGGGAGGACGGCGTCGGCGGCCGCGGCGGACGACCTGACGCCGTCCTTCCGCCCCGTTGTGACGTCGTAGGCGATGTTGCCGCGGCTGAGGATGAAGGTCGCGTCCCGGGCCGCCAGGACGACGATGTCCGCGCAGGAGACGCTTTCGCCGAGCTTGCCCTTGATCCTGTCGATCAGGTCGAAGCCCTCGAGGCCGATGTTGTTCGTCGCGTCCTTCTCCGTGCTGCCGCCGTCCGGCGCCTTGTCTAAGAGCACCGATCCATCGCAGCCCTGCACGTACATCATTTTACGCAGCAAATCAATACCAAGTGCATGCATGGATAGATACATCTGTCATCGACGGCAATACGGCATGCAAATTTGTCGGATCATGGCTTTGCTTATGCATACGTACGTGGACCCAGCAGTCGTGGAAGAGCAACCGGACGAGGGCGGCGCCGATGCGCGGGTTTTTCTTGATGGACATGGCCACTTCCTTCTTAACCGTGTCAGCAACATCGTGCTTCTTGCCGCCGCCACCGTCGGCCAGCACGGGCTGCCCGTGCCCGGCGAAGAAGGCGAGCGACAGGCAGACAGACACCGCGATGGCGCCGGCGCTGAGCTTGATCACCATCGTAGATCGATCTGGAGATGGATATTGCGAACTGAAGATGGATTGTTGTGTGTTTGTGCGTGTCTAGTGAGGTTGAGATCCAGCGGTATATATAGAGCTCAGCTCATCACGACGTTGATCACGACGAAGCAGAGAGCTGCATGCAATGCATGGGTGCGCGCCGGAGATCCCGCTGGGCTTCGATAGCTTGCATGCACTACACCTGACGCAATTGTCAATCCTGCTGCTGCTTGTCGTTAAAGCATTTGGCGTAACGCGTGTTTAATTAATCAACTGCTTGGATACAGTCGATGCCAGAAATGCAGGCCAAGCAAGCATGCATCATTGTGCGCAACACATCCACAACTAGCTTAGCTTAATCTCTGGATAATCAGCTGGAGCGCGTGGTGTCGTTACGCCACCAAAAAAATATAATATACTATTGGTCAACGTACGCGCATGCAAGTTGCCACGGATTTCCTTGTGCCTGCATAATAGATCACGGTTGCACCGTTTTGTAATCAAAATCTCGCGGATTTGCCGATTCTCAATTTTCCTCTCCCTCACATCTTATTAATCTGAATTGAACGTTACTGGTTCCAAAATGCCGTCCGAAAAATATTCAATTTTAATCAAAGCTTTCTTGCAGTCGTTTTTCCTTTTTTTGAGCACTCGCGGGGGAGCTCCTATTCCGCGCGCTGCTTGCTGGGAAAGGTGCAGCGCTTGAACTTGGGCAGACCGAGGGCGGGGCGGGGCGGGGCTCCCTTGTTTCTTTTCATTTCTTTTTTGTTTTGTTTTGGATTTTTTTTGCTTCTTTAAAAAAGTTTGTGATTTAGAAAAAAGTTTAGAATTTTAAAAATGTTCACTAATGCAAACAAATGTTCATGAATTCAGAATGTTTTTCACAAATTCCAACAAATGAACATTTTTTAAATTTTGATGACTAAAAATTGAATTTTTTATGAACATTTTTTGAATTTTTATGAATGTTTTCGAATTTAGATGAGTAGTTTTTGTATTTGATGAACAAATGTTAATTTCAGTGAACATTTTATGAACTAGATGATTTTTTTAATTTGATATTTTTGTAACAATTCATGAATTTTTTTGAATTCTACAAACAAATTTTGAATTTCAAAATATGTTCACTCCTGATTTGAAAAATGTTCGCTGATTTGACAAAATGTTCATGGATTTCAGAAAATGTTCATGAATTTGGAAAGAAAAAACAAAAAACAAGATACAAAAAAGGAAAACAAAAAATGAAAAAGAAAAAGGAAATGGAGAAAAAACCAAAAGAAAAGGAAGAAAAAACCCGGTTTGGGAAGGTTGTAGTATGTTCCCAAAATCGGAAGGTTAGTTGGGCTGGCCCACATGTACGCAATGGGGATCCAAGGGGAACACACACTGTCGCTATCGGGCAACCTACGTGCAAATATGATCCCCGAATCACGAGAGGGTGGAGGGGAGTTCCCACATGAACTGAATGCATTACTCAAAGAACCATCAGGCTAGTTTCGTAGAATCGCCCTAGCGTGTGAGGAGGGATATCAATGCCAAGGTAGGACAACAACCTTCTAAGAGTGCACGGTAAATCAAAAGGTCCAAAGAGACAAATCATTAACAATGTTTCTAACGGTAAGCCCTTTGCATGTCTTGCCACAAAAGACACAAGCATTCCTCGATTCCCAAATGTTCAAGAGGATATAGAGGGACACAAAAAGCTAGATGTTGTTGTCGAGGCCATGTAAAGAGGGTGCATCCCAAATAAGGTCAATGGAGATGGGGGCCGGTGGGAAACCCCAAGTCGAGCCAAACCTGAGGCGCACAAGGACACCGAATGAAAAAGGTGCAACACATTCTTGTAGGGCGTCGCAGCATGGCCGAGGCATGTAGAGCGATCTTCTTGTTGAAGAGATTGTTCCTAGTATTTGGCTGATCTTTGAAGAGTAGCCAACCCACAACTTGATCTTGATTGGAACCTTGGAATCAATTAGAGGCTATCTTTTCTTTCCGCCAAAAAGAAAAAAAGAAAAGGAAATAGGTTGTCTTTTCGACTTTGCTGTGTAGTACGTGCGATACAGGCCAGCTTAAGGCGGGAGCCAAAGACACCAGTTTGCTTCTTCGTTGTCGCCATCGAATATACTCCGCCCGCCTTTTACTATGGCTGCTCTTCCAGACTTGTAGGCTTCTATCTAGTGACGTTGCAGGCCGGAGCGAGGGAGCTTGATCGACTGCACCCGCATGAACCGAAAACAGCCCGAGATCCCCTATTTCCGTCCGCGCCCACAACCGCGACGTCTCTTGACGCAGCGTCACTGATGTTGTGCCTGCCCTGGCCTTGGTCGGCCACCATGGCAGCGCGCATCAGGAGCACATTGCGAGCACGGCGCTGACCGTGGGAGTGTGTGACAGTGATGCACGAAGTGTAGATGGGATATGTATGGCACCCACTGTTATCACAAGTCCGCAAAATGATAAATCGATGCAAGGAGGGGCTTGCGAAAGTGGCATGTCGGTTTGATGATAAAGCTCATCGCCTTATGATAGACGACGGTCGCGTGAATAGGTGGACGGCAAGACCACCATCGGGGCCGGTTGCAAAGAGCAAAAGCGACAACATAGATGGATCGCCATGAACGTGTAGCCATTTGTTTCTCCCGTTGTAATGTACGGATACATGTCTTAGTCTATAAAAAAGGGCGGAAACATGTTTCATGGTGCAGCCACAACTTTTCCGAGGTGCAATACACGTCTGGCCACCAAATGATCGGACGAAGTGAGACGTTGCTATTTTGGTCTGGTTATTATTTCAGAACGTATGTAAGCGTATGCTTTACACATGTGTAGCCAAGAGAGTCAACATCAAAAGATGAGTTCAAAAGAAGAAGAAAACATGGGCGAAGAGATTCAGCAAATTAAATGATAAACAAATGATTGTTCTACTAGAAAAGAATGAATAATTATTAAACGTCGTGCGTGGATGTCTTGTCTCGTTCAAATCTTGACGCGCGCGCGCTTTAATTAAGGGTAGGACATCTGGTTGGTGACATTGCATGTCCTCCTGCTTCCGATCTCGTAAAGTGGGTCCTTGGACTCGACCATCTTGCTGAGCTTGGTCATGGCGTTGGCGAAGGCTGTGTTCCACAAACTGGCTTTCTTCTTGTACGATTTCATGTGCTCTTCTGCGGTGCCGTTCTGCGTCAGCTCCCAGTCTGACTTGAAGAGCACCATGTTCTGTAAGTTGGCGTTGTAGTAGCTGTTGTCTAGGTAGCCCACCGCCGCCAAGTCCACCACCCCATTGGCCTGGTAACCAGCCAGCTTACGGCTCGAATCGTCGAAGTCACGGACGTTGTTCTCTATCACACCAGAGTGCTTCCGCCCTTCGGCTGCAACGACTGCACCGTACGTTTTGTTCATCTCACCGTGGATGATCGGAGTTCCGAATCGGTGTATGACCGACGTTAGGTTGGCGATGCCGACAGAGTGTGCGCCGGAGAGGGCGACGAGCTCCACCAGGTTGAAGCCCTTGGCCATGAAGCTTTGCAGGAGCTGCTGGAAGTTGTCGGTGGGGTTAGGGAGGTGTTTTCCCGGGTCCTCTGCCGACGAGACGACGCCGTCCTTGCGGCCGGGCCCGTCCACTTCGTATTTGATTGTGTTGTTGCTCAGGATGTAGGTGGCCTCGCGGGCGGCGAACACGACGGCGTCGGCGCAGGAGACGTTGACACCGATATCCTTTTCGGCGAGCCTGAGCCTGATGGCGTCGATCACCTCGAGGCCACGCAGGCCGCCGTTGCTTGGCGACGCCTTCTCCGTCTTCCCAGCGAGCGTCAGGGGAGCATTGCTGGTGGTGTTTTTGGGCGTGCTGTCAAGCAACACGGATCCATCGCAACCCTGGTAGTAGGCATGCATGAGTTAGTTTGAAACATGTTGATTACCGGACAGTTATACGATCATTCGTTGTCAGCTAAGCTAGCCTCCAGATTTGCACTACTGCACTACTGAGATATTGCATAATATGGTGAAATTTAATTAGTTGCACCGGTACATAATTTCATTAATTCGTGATCTAACAATCCAATAGAGAAGAAAAGGCATGCTTCAATGGAAAGGCATCATTCAGCCAACTGTTCAAAACTGGAGATTTGCTCTATAGAAGGATCTTCAACTTCTTATGCACATGATCAAGGACAAGCATTCCACATTGTTCCAACAGTGGAGAACTTCTAAATTAGTAAACATGTTCCCAAGAACAGGCATTGGTTGATGCTTTTGTGGCGTGTTGTGTCAGTTTTTACTTAGTTTCCCCTTCTGTTTTCCTTCCACCATGTACTATACATTAATGAAAAATTTACCATAGAACTATTGTCGTACGGAGCTAAAAAAAGAAAAGAAAATAAAGTGTGCTTTTCATAAACTGCCGCAACAGCAAGAGCAGCTTCAATTCCCCTACTAAAAAAAAGAGAGCAGCTTTAATCACCCTGACGAAGCAGTCGTGGAAGACGAGTCGGATGAGGCCAGCACCCAAGCCCCGGTTGATATCCATGTACTTCTGAACGACTTGCCTCACAGGTGCCTCCAGGCCGGCGTAGCTACCAGTACCAGGGGCCGCCGCCGACCCCACCTGCGCCGTGAGAACGACGTAGATGGCCAGGGCCACGGCCACGAAGAGAGGTGCCTTCTTCTCGTCACCCTTCGCCATGATCGATCGACCTCTTCACCTCGAACAGGACAATGTAGTGTTTTAGCTATCTCTACGTCACTTCTTGCAGACTAGGGATGAAATGCTTCTCAGCTGCGGATCGGACGATTTACTTGTGCTGAACAAGGGCTTGTATTTATACGGCGAATAAGGTAAGCACACCGATTGTTTATGCGCCTTGTGAACCGTGCAGATGATATTGTACTACTAAGAAAGATAAGGATTGATATCGATCGAACGTGCACGACAATTATGCACTTAGTGCTCTATCTCTTCTTCAGCCACGATCAATCGAATTGAATTAGCCTGCTGTGAGCTGCCGCCGCCTAATTTTGGAACGTGTCCAAGCTGTCCGGAATTCCAGCCAGGCATTTCGCGTCAACTTGCATACTCAAGTCAACCTCTCTTCTTCCTCTCATATATGCTGGATGTGTTGTACAAACTGATGCACATGGTCGACATCCCAATAATCGTGGAGTCCTATTGCAAATCTTTAGTTCAGGCGAAAAGAAGACAGACATATCCTTTATTTTCAGATACTCTTATTTCTTTCTTCTTTTTTGAGTTCGGTACTCTAATTTCCTTATTTTAGAAAAAAGAGGATCAATCCCGGCCTCTGCATCGAAGCGATGCATGCAGTCATCTTATTAATCAAAAGATCAAACAAGTATATATTACGATACAAAAACTCATCAAGAGATAAGTAAAAGGAGAACTCAAAGAAACAACGGGCAAAAAAAAAGGACTAGATGACTACACACTTATCCTATTGTTGAATCGCCATCCAAATCGGTTGTAGGTATCCCGTGCTACCGTCTTCCATCGGTTGCACTAATAAGCCATATGCTTCTTGGATTCCACACGGCTGAGTAACGATCACGTACGGATCCAACCAATAACTCTGTAGATTAACTGCAAATTTTTTGGGATGTTTTGTCTGTTAAAAATCGTATCATTCCGGCAGTTCCATATGGCCCAAAGTAATGCATACATTCCGACTCGAATATGCGCCGCTAATTTAGGCTCTACCTCGTTTATCCAAGTCCCAAAAATAATGTTAATGTTATCTGGTGGGCCGATGTTAAATGACACATGCATTGTGCACCATAGTAGCTTGGCAAGTGGACAGTCAAGAAACAAATGTTGGATTGATTCATCCTGATCACAGAAACAACACCATTTACTACCCTCCCAATTACGTTTTGCTAGGTTGTCCTTAGTCAAGACCACTTCTTTGTGTACGAACCACATAAAAACTTTTATCTTTAAGGGCACCTTGGTTTTCCAAATGTGAAGTGACTTTGGTATTGGACCAGTATTTACCAAGTCTGTATACATAGACTTCACTGAGAATACCCCTGACACCAAAAGTTTCTAGTGTAGTGTATCTGACATATCAGAAAGGTTGACCCGCATCAACCTGTGCACAACATGTAGCCATCTATCCGATCGTTCCCCCACAAGTGACCTTTTGAACTATATGTTACGTAGTGGCAGTGGGTTGGCTCGCCACAGTGGTCCGGGCGTGGCGGCGATGCATGGGCGGGTATGATCTAGGACTGTCCGGGCCTACCATGGGCATATCTGGTGAAACACATATTGGCGTGCCGGTGGTTTCCCCGTCCCCAGATCCTGCGCTTCGCTGGAAGCTCCGAAGGTGGTTTAGCTTCCTCCAGGCTACGTCTGGCGATGGCATGAAGTGGTGCAACGATGGGGCAGGGGTGTCCCTCTACATCTTGTGGCGGACTAGGGGACGTTGTTGTATTTGTGTGTCGTAGTTGTCGCGGTTGTTGTGGAATGTGGAGCACATGCGAGATGAAGTTGTTGATGACATTCGGCTCTCCAAGTTGTGTGACATTTCATGTTCTCATGCATGGCTTTGGTTGCGTGTTGATGTCCTTAGGAAGATGCACGTGACCGACTATTGCCACACATGCATGCTAGAGATCGGTTGGGAGTTCAGTTTCTTGTGACCTTGGTGTGGGTGTACCCATCCTAGCAAAATGGTCTTCTTCAACAAATGGTGGCGGCCACCCAAGGTGGCTGAGCTAGTAATGCTCTTCAAGTATCGGGTATCGAGGTCCCGGGTGAAAACCATAGGACCTTCATTGATCTCATCTGGCAATGGCGGTGTGTATACTCCATGTTTTTTAGGAAGGCATTGCTTTGGAGATTTCTCTGACGTGCTCTCTAAGGTGAAAACTTATGATATGGCCTTCAGTGGTTAGATCTTAAGATGGCGGTGCTTGCCCATCATTTTCTTCCAGGATGCATTACATCCAGGGAAATTTTCTTGTAATTTGTGTATTGTCAAAGACGGTGAATAATGTTGTTGTCTATTTGATTTGCATGGATGGTTGTATCTACTTTTGTTGGTTCTTCTTTCTTCAATTTAGCTCTTTGGTTCTGTGCATCCCCAATGTCTTGACTACATCTTCTATTTAGCTCTTTGGTTCTGTGTAAGGTTACTTGTTGCTTAGTTTTATGTCCCATCTTTCTTTAATTTTTTACAGGTTTTAATTCATGGGTGCTTATTAAAATTCGTGAACATTAAAAGGAAAAAAAATACATTTTTAGCTTCATTAATATTTATTACATCCATGAATATTTTGTAGTTCAAGAACATTTTTAAAGTTTATGATTTTTTTTAAAATTTGAAACTTGTTTAATTTGCAAACATTTTTAATCCATGAATATATTTTAAATTCATGAACATTTTCTATAATTCAAGGTTTTGTAAATTCACAATATTTTTTAAAAATACTTGAATATATTTTAATTAAACTAATCCATTTAAAAATATTTCATTTTTCTGAGCGAGCAGTGGGGCGAGCGGAAAAAAAACTAACCGACCAAGAGGAATAGGGAGTCAAGCTAAGCAAGTAAGAGCTTGTGGGCTGATCCATGTGAGTGTTATAGCAGCAATTCAACGATTTTAGCATGGAATAAGACCTCTCAACAGGCTCAAACAACAACCACCAACTGGCACCAAGACCGACACGTGTAAGGACACCACAACGACGCACCAAAAAGCTTTAGATACTAAGCTCCCATGATTTGAAGCTCTCTGGTGCTTCGGGGATTGTGGGATCACTGTGGAACACGCATGTAAGATTATTTGTTGCTTAGTTTTATTTCATGTCTCTCTTTAATTTTTCATAGGTTTTAATTCATGAGTGCTTACTAAAATTTGTGAACATTAAAAAGGAAAAAAAATACATTTCTACCCTCATTAATATTTATTACAT
Organism: Triticum urartu; assembly: GCF_003073215.2. Lineage (NCBI taxonomy): Eukaryota > Viridiplantae > Streptophyta > Magnoliopsida > Poales > Poaceae > Triticum > Triticum urartu. The sequence continues at coordinate 59,967,453 of NC_053022.1, read as the reverse complement.
CCATGAATATTTCGTAGTTCACGGACATTTTTAAAGTTTGTGAACATTTTTAAAATTTGAAACTTGTTTAATTTGCAAACATTTTTAATCCATGAATGTATTTTAAATTCATGAACATTTTCTATAATTCATGATTTTGTAAATTCACAATATTTTATTTAAATACTTGAACATATTTTAATTAAACTAATTCATTTAAAAATATTTCATTTTTCTGAGCTAGCAGTGGGGCGAGCGGAAAAAAGCTAACCGACAGAGGAATAGGGAGTCAAGCTAAGCAAGTAAGAGCTTGTGGGCTGATCCCTGTGAGTGTTATAGCAGCAATTCAACAATTTTAGCGTGGAATATGACCTCTCAAGAGGCTCAAACGACAAACACCAGCTGGCACCGAGACCAACATATGTAAAGACACCACAACGATGCACCAAAAAACTTTAGATACTAAGCTCCGATGATTTGAAGCGCTCTGGTGCTTCGGGGATTGTGGGGTCACTGTGGGACCCGCATGTATGGTTATTTGTTGCTTAGATTTATTTCCCGTCTCTCTTTAATTTTTTACAGGTTTTAATTCATGAGTGCTTACTAAAATATGTGAAGATTAAAAAGAAAAATGAAATACATTTTTATCTTCATTAATATTTATTACATCCATGAATATACTATAGTTCACGGACATTTTTAAAGTTTGTGAATATTTTTAAAATTTGTAACTTGTTTAATTTGCAAACATTTTTTAATCCATGAATATATTTTAAATTCATGAACATTTTCTATAATTCATGGTTTTGTAAATTCACAATGTTTTTTTAAATACTTGAACATATTTTAATTAAACTAATCCATTTAAAAAATATTTCATTTTTCTGAGCGAGCAGTGGGGCGAGCGGAAAAAAAGCTAACCGACCAAGAGGAATAGAGAGTCAAGCTAAGCAAGTAAGAGCTTGTGGACTGATCCATGTGAGTATTATAGCAGCAATTCAACGATTTTAGCGAGGAATAAGACCTCTCAAAAGTCTCAAACGACAACCACCAACTGGCACCGAGACCGACACGTGTAAGGACACCACAACGATGCACCAAAAAGCTTTAGATACTAAGCTCCCATGATTTGAAGCGCTCTAGTGCTTCGGGGATTGTGGGGTCATTGTGGGACCCGCATGTATGGTTATTTGTTGCCTAGATTTATTTCCCGTCTCTCTTTAATTTTTTACAGGTTTTAATTCATTAGTGCTTACTAAAATATGTGAACATTAAAAAGAAAAATAAAATTCATTTTTAGCTTCATTAATATTTATTACATCCATGAATATTTTGTAGTTCACGGACATTTTTAAAGTTTGTGAATATTTTTAAAATTTGTAACTTGTTTAATTTGCAAACATTTTTTAATCCATGAATATATTTCAAATTCATGAACATTTTCTATAATTCATGGTTTTGTAAATTCGCAATTTTTTTAAAAAATACTTGAACATATTTTAATTAAACTAATCCATTTAAAAAAATCATTTTTCTGAGCGAGTAGTGGGGCGAGTGGAAAAAAATCTAACCGGTCGAGAGGAATAGGGAGTCAAGCTAAGCAAGTAAGAGCTTGTGGGCTGATCCATGTGAGTGTTATAACAGCAATTAAACGATTTTAGCGTGGAATAGGACCTCTCAAGAGGCTCAAACAACAACCACCAGCTGGCACCAAGACCGACAAGTGTAAAGACACCACAACGACACACCTAAAAACTTTAGATACTAAGCTCCCATGATTTGAAGCGCTTTGGTGCTTCGGGGATTGTGGTGTCGCTGTGGGACCCGCATGTAAGGTTATTTGTTGCTTAGTTTCATTTCCCGTCTCTCCCTAAATTTTTTTACAGGTTTTAATTCATGAGTGCTTACTAAATTTTGCGACCATTAAAAAGATCCTTTTTACATTTTTAGCTTCATTAATATTTATTACATCCATGAATATTTTATAGTTCACGGACATTTTTAGAGTTTGTGAACATTTTTAAAATTTGCAAACATTTTTTAATCCATGAATATATTTTAAATTAATGCACATTTTCTATAATTCATGGTTTTGTAAATTCACAATATTTTTTTAAAATACCTAAACATATTTTAATTAAACTAATCAATTGAAAAATTATTTCATTTTTCTGAGCGAGCAGTGGGGCGAGCGGAAAAAAAAGCTAACCGGCCGAGAGGAATAGGAGTCAAGCTACGCAAGTAAGAGTTTGTGGGCTGATCCATGTGAGTGTTATCGCAACAATTCAACGATTTTAGCGTGGAATAGGACCTCTCAAGAGGCTCAAACGACAACCACCAGCTGACACCGAGACCGACACGTGTAAAGACACCACAACTGTTGGGGAACGTAGCAGAAATTCAAAATTTTCCTACGTGTCACCAAGATCTATCTATGGAGAGACTAGCAACGAGGAGAAGGAGAGTGCATCTACATACCCTTGTAGATCGCTAAGCGGAAGCGTTCAAGTGAACGGGGTTGATGGAGTCGTACTTGTCGTGATTCAAATCACCGATGACCAAGTGCCGAACGCACGGCACCTCCGCGTTCAACACACGTACAGCCCGGTGACGTCTCCCACGCCTTGATCCAGCAAGGAGAGAGGGAGAGGTTGAGGAAGACTCCATCCAGTAGCAGCACAACGGCGTGGTGGTGATGGAGGAGCGTGGCAATCCTGCAGGGCTTCGCCAAGCACCACAGAAGAGGTGGGAGAGAGAGATGCAGGGCTGCACCAACGAGAGATCGAATCGCGTGTTGTGGGCTGCCCAATGCCTCAATATATATAGGGAAGGGGAGGGGCTGCGCCCCCTCTAGGGTTCCCACCCCTAGGGGGGGCGGCAGCCCTAGATGGGGAACAAGGGTGGCGGCCAAGAGGGGATGGGAGAAGGAGGCGCACCAATATGGGCCCTAAGGCCCATATCCCATTAGGGTTTGCCCCTTTCCCACCTCTTAGGCGCCATGGGCTCTTGTGGGAGGCGCACCAGCCCACTAAGGGGCTGGTCCCTCACCACTCTTGGCCCACGCAACCTTCTGGGGTTGGTGGCCCCACTTGGTGGACCCCCGGGACCCTCCCGGTGGTCCCGGTACGTTACCGATAAACCCCGAAACTCTTCCGGTGACCAAAACAGGACTTCCCATATATAAATCTTTACCTCCGGACCATTCCGAAACTCCTCGTGACGTCCGGGATCTCATCCGGGACTCCGAACAACATTCGGTAACCACATAAAAACTTCCTTTACAACCCTAGCGTCATCGAACCTTAAGTGTGTAGACCCTACGGGTTCGGGAGACATGCAGACATGACCGAGACGTTCTCCGGTCAATAACCAACAGCGGGATCTGGATACCCATGTTGGCTCCCACATGTTCCACGATGATCTCATCGGATGAACCACGATGTCAAGGACTTAATCAATCCCGTATTCAATTCCCTTTGTCTATCGGTACGATACTTGCCCGAGATTCGATCGTCGGTATCCCGATACCTTGTTCAATCTCGTTACCGGCAAGTCTCTTTTACTCGTTCCGTAACACATCATCCCGTGATCAACTCCTTGATCACATTGTGCACATTATGATGATGTCCTACCGAGTGGGCCCAGAGATACCTCTCCGTTTACACGGAGTGACAAATCCCATTCTTGATTCGTGCCAACCCAACAGACACTTTCGGAGACCTGTAGTGCACCTTTATAGCCACCCAGTTACGTTGTGACGTTTGGTACACCCAAAGCACTCCTACGGTATCCGGGAGTTGCACAAATCTCATGGTCTAAGGAAATGATACTTGACATTGGAAAAGCTTTAGCATACGAACTACATGATCTTGTGCTAGGCTTAGGATTGGGTCTTGTCCATCACATCATTCTCCTAATGATGTGATCCCGTTATCAACGACATCCAAATGTCCATGGTTAGGAAACCATAACCATCTATTGATCAACGAGCTAGTCAACTAGAGGCTCACTAGGGACATGGTGTTGTCTATGTATCCACACATGTATCTGAGTTTCCAATCAATACAATTATAGCATGGATAATAAACAATTATCATGAACAAGGAAATATAATAATAACTAATTTATTATTGCCTCTAGGGAATATTTCCAACAGTCTCCCACTTGCACTAGAGTCAATAATCTAGTTCACATCACCATGTGATTACTCACAGGTCACATCGCCATGTGACTAACACCCAAAGAGTTCTGGGTTTGATCATGTTGCTTGTGAGAGAGGTTTTAGTCAACGGGTCTGAACCTTTCAGATCCGTGTGTGCTTCACAAATCTCTATGTCATCTCCTAGATGCAGCTACCACGTTCTATTTGGAGCTATTCCAAATAACTGTTCTACTATACGAATCCAGTTTACTACTCAGAATAATCTGGATTAGTGTCAAAGTTTGCACCGACGTAACCCTTTACGACGAACTCTTTTACCACCTCCATAATCGAGAAAATTCCTTAGTCCACTAGTTACTAAGGATAACTTTGACCGCTGTCCTGTGATCCATTCTTAGATCACTCTTGTACCCCTTGACTGACTCATGGCAAGGCACATTTCAGGTGCGGTACACAGCATAGCATACTGTAGAGCCTATGTCTTAAGCATAGGGGACGACCTTCGTCCTTTCTATTCTGCCATGGTCGAGCTTTAAGTCTTAACTTCATACCTTAGAACTCAGGCAAGAACTCCTTCTTTGACTGATCCATCTTGAACACCTTCAAGATCATGTCAAGGTATGTGCTCATTTGAAAGTACCATAAAGCGTTTTGATCCATCCTCATAGATCTTGATGCTCAATGTTCAAGTAGCTTAATCCAAGCCTTCCATTGAAAAACACTTTCCAAATAACCCTATATGCTTTCCAGAAATTCTACGTCATTTCTGATCAACAATATGTCAACAACATATACTCATCAGAAATTATATAGTGCTCCCACTCACTTCTTTGGAAATACAAGTTTCTCATAAACTTTGTATACACCCAAAGTCTTTGATCATCTCATCAAAGCATACATTCCAACTCCGAGATGCTTACTCCAGTCCTTAGAAGGATTGCTGGAGCTTTGCATACTTATTAGCATCTTTCAGGATTGACAAAACCTTTCGGTTGTATCACATACAACCTTTCCTCAAGAAAATCGTCGAGGAAATAATGTTTTGACATCCTATCTGCAAGATTTCATAAATAATGAAGTAATCGCTAATATAATTCCAACAGACTCTTAGCATCGCTACGAGTGAGAAAGTCTCATCATAGTCAACTCCTTGAAGTTGTCGGAAAACATCTTAACGACAAGTCGAGCTTTCTTAATGGTGACATTTACCATCATTGTCCGTCTTCCTTTTAAACCCATCTGTACTCAACAGCCTTACGACCATCAAGTAGTTCTTCCAAAGTCTACACTTTGTTTTATATATGGATCCTCTCTCGGATTATATGGCCTCAAGCCATTTATCGGAATCCAGGCCCACCATCGCTTCTCCATAGCTCGTAGGTTCATTGTTGTCTAGCAACATGACTTCCAAGACAGGATTACGTACCACTCTGAAGTAGTACGCATCCTTGTCATCCCACAAGGTTTGGGAGTGACTTGATCCGAAGTCTCATGATCAATATCATAAGCTTCCACTTCAATTGGTGTAGGTGCCACAGGAACAACTCTTTGTGCCCTGCTATACACTAGTTGAAGTAACGGTTTAATAACCTCATCAAGTCTCCACCATCCTCCCACTCAATTCTTTCGAGAGAAACTTTTCCTCGAGAAAGGACCCGATTCTAGAAATAATCCTTTATTGCTTTCGGATCTGAGACAGGAGGTATACCCAACTGTTTTTGGGTTGTCCTATGAAGATGCATTTATCCGCTTTGGGTTCGAGCTTATCAGCCTGAAACTTTTTCACATAAGCGTCGCAGCCCCAAACTTTTAAGAAATGACAGCTTAGGTTTCTCTAAACCATAGTTCATACGGTGTCATCTCATCGGAATTACGTGGTGCCCCTTTTAAAGTGAATGTGGTTGTCTCTAATGCTTAACCCATAAACTATTGTGGTAATTCGATAAGAGACATCATGGTATGCATCATATCCAATAGGGTGCAGTTATCATGTTCGGACACACCATCACACTATGGTGTTCCAGGCTGTATTAGTTGTGAAATAATTTCCACAATGTCTTAATTCTGTGCCAAACTCGTAATTCAGATATTCATCTCTATGATCATATCATAGATATTTTATCCTCTTGTCACGACGATCTTTCAACTTCACCCTGAAATTACTTGAACCTTTCAATAATTCAGACTCGTGATTCATCAAGTAAATATACTCAACATCTATTCTAATCATCTGTGAAGTAAGAACATAACGATATCCACTACACGCCTCAGCACTCATTGGACTGCACACATCAAAATGTATTAATTCCAACAATTTGCTTTCTAGTTCCATTTTACTGAAACCGAGGCTTTCAGTCATCTTGCCCATGTGGTATGATTTGCATGTCTCAAGTGATTCAAAATCAAGTGAGTCCAAACGGTCCATTTGCATGGAGTTTCATGCATACACACCAATAGACATGGTTCGCATGTCTCAAACTTTTCAAAAACGAGTGAGCCCAAAGATCCATCAACATGGAGCTTCTTCATGCGTTTTATACCGATATGACTTACGTGGCAGTGCCACAAGTAGGTGGTACTATCATTACTATCTTTTGGCATGTACATGTGTATCACTACGATCGAGATTCAATGAACCATTCATTTTAGGTGTAAGACCATTGAAGGTATTATTCAAATAAACAGAGTAACCATTATTCTCCTTAAATGAATAACCGTATTGCGATAGACATAATCCAATCATGTCTATGCTCAACACAAACACCAATCTCGATGGTAGAAGGAGCGTACGATATTTGATTATATCAACATTGGAAACACTTCCAACACATATCATCAGCTCACCTTTAGCTAGTCTCCGTTTATTCCGTAGCTTTTATTTCGAGTTACTAACACTTAGCAACCGAACCGGTATCTAATACCCTGGTGCTACTAGGAGTACTAGTAAAGTACACATTAACATAATGTATATCCAATATACTTCTATCGACCTTGCCAGCCTTCTAATCTTCCAAGTATCTAGGGTAATTCTGCTCTAGTGGTTGTTCCCCTTATTACAGAAGCACTCAGTCTCGGGTTTGGGTTCAACCTTGGGTTTCTTCACTAGAGCAGCAGCTGAATTGCCGTTTCATGAAGTGTCCCTTCTTGCCCTTCTTTGAAACTAGTGGTTTCACCAACCATCAACAATTGACGCTCCTTCTTGATTTCTACTTTTGCGGTGTCAAACATCGCGAATATCTCAAGGATCATCATATATGTCCCTGATACATTATAGTTCATCACGAAGCTCTAGCAGCTTGGTGGTAATGACTTCGGAGAAACATCATTATCTTATCTGGAAGATCAACTCCCACTTGATTCAAATGATTGTTGTACTCAGACAATCTGAGCACAAGCTCAACAATTGAACTTTTCTCCCTTAGTTTGCAGGCTAAGAAAATCGTCGGAGGTCTTATACCTCTTGACGTGGGCACGAGCCTGAAATCCCAATTTCATCCCTCAAAACATCTTATATGTTTCGCGACGTTTCAAAAACGTCTTCGGTGCCTCAACTCTAAACCGTTTAACTGAACTATCACGTAGTTATCAAAACGTGTATGTCAGATGTTCACAACATCCACAGACAACGTTCGAGGTTCAGCACACTGAGCGGTGCATTAAGGACATAAGCCTTCTAAGAAGCAATGAGGACAATCCTCAGTTTACGGACCTAGTCCGCACAATTGCTACTATCAACTTTCAACTAATTTTTCTCTAGGAACATATCTAAACAGTAGAACTAAAGCGCGAGCTACGACATAATTTGCAAAATCCTTTTGACTATGTTCAGGATAATTAAGTTCATCTTATGAACTCCCACTCAGATAGACATCCCTCTAGTCATCTAAGTGATTACATGATCCGAGTCAACTAGACCGTGTCCGATCATCACGTGAGACGGACTAGTCAACATCGGTGAACATCTTCATGTTGATCGTATCTTCTATATGACTCATGCTCGACCTTTCGGTCTTCTGTGTTCCGAGGCCATGTCTGTACATGCTAGGCTCGTCAAGTTAACCCTAAGTGTTTCGCGTGTGTAAATCTGTCTTACACCCGTTGTATGTGAACGTTAGAATCTAACACCCGATCATCACTTGGTGCTTCGAAACACGAACTGTCGCAACGGTGCACAGTTAGGGGAGAACACTTCTTGAAATTGTTGTAAGGGATCATCTTATTTACTACCGTCGTTCTAAGCAAATAAGATGTATAAACATGATAAACATCACATGCAATCAAATAGTGACATGATATGGCCATCATCACTTTGCTCCTCTTGATCTCCATCTTTGGGGCTCCATGATCATCATCGTCACCGGCATGACACCATGATCTCCATCATCGTGTCTTCATGAAGTTGTCACGTCATCTATTACTTCTACTACTATGGCTAACGCTTTAGCAATAAAGTAAAGTAATTACATGACGTTTATATTGACTCGCAGGTCATAAATAAATAAAGACAACTCCTATGGCTCCTGCCGGTTGTCATACTCATCGACATGCAAGTCGTGATTCCTATTACAAGAACATGATCAATCTCATACATCACATATATCATTCATCACATCCTTTGGCCATATCACATCACATAGCATACCCTGCAAAAACAAGTTAGACGTCCTCTAATTGTTGTTTGCATTTTTTACGTGGCTGCTATGGGTTTCTAGCAAGAACGCTTCTGTGACGCCCCCGATTTAATCGTACACTAAAAACGTGTACGATCAAGATCAGGGACTCACGGGAAGATATCACAACACAACTCTACAAATAAAATAAGTCATACAAGCATCATATTACAAGCCAGGGGCCTCGAGGGCTCGAATACAAGAGCTCGATCATAGACGAGTCAGCGGAAGCAACAATATCTGAGTACAGACATAAGTTAAACAAGTTTGCCTTAAGAAGGCCAGCACAAACTGGGATACAGATTGAAAGAGGCGTAGGCCTCCTGCCTGGGATCCTCCTAACTACTCCTGGTCGTCGTTAGCGGGCATCACGTAGTAGTAGGCACCTCCGGTGCAGTAGGAGTCGTCGTTGAAGGTGGCTTCTGGCTCCTGGGCTCCAACATCTGGTTGCGACAATCAGGTAGAAGGGATAGGGGGAAAAGAGGGAGAAAGCAACCGTGAGTACTCATCCAAAGTACTCGCAAGCAAGAAGCTACACTACATATGCATGGGTAAATGTGTAAAGGGCCATATCGGTGGACTGAACTGCAGAAAGCCAGAATAAGAGGGGGATAGCTAATCCTTTCGAAGACTACGCTTCTGGTAGCCTCCGTCTTGTAGCATGTAGAAGGGAGTAGACTGAAGTCCTCCAAGTATCATCGCATAGCATAATCTTAACCGATGATCCTCCCCTCGTCGCCCTGTGAGAGAGCGATCACCGGTTGTATCTGGCACTTGGAAGGGTGTGTTTTATTAAGTATCCGGTTCTAGTTGTCATAAGGTCAAGGTACAACTCCAAGTCGTCCTGTTACCGAAGATCACGGCTATTCGAATAGATTAACTTCCCTGCAGGGGTGCACCACATACCCCAACACGCTTGATCCCATTTGGCCGGACACACTTTCCTGGGTCATGTCCGGCCTCGGAAGATCAACACGTCGCAGCCCCACCTAGGCACAACAGAGAGGTCAGCACGCCGGTCTAAACCTAAGCGCACAGGGGTCTGGGCCCATCGCCCTTAGCACACCTGCACGTTGCGTACGCGGCCGGAAGCAGAACTAGCCCCCTTAATACAAGAGCAGGCTTACGTTCCAATCCGACGCGCGCCACTCAGTCGCTGACGTCACGAAGGCTTCGGCTGATACCACGACACCGGGATACCCATAACTACTCCCGCGTAGATGGTTAGTGCGTATAGACCAAATGGCCAAACTCAGATCAAATACCCAGATCTCGTTAAGCGTGTTAAGTATCCGCGAACGTCTACCAGGGCCAGGCCCACCTCTCTCCTAGGTGGTTTGAACCTGCCCTGTCGCTCCGCCTCAAAGATCCACTCGCGGGTGCGCCTCAAGCCGACCCGTCTTTAGTCACCACATGTATCATGTATAAAGTATATAGTATATACCCGTGATCAACTCCCGAGTGATCACGGCCCGATAGTATAGCATGGCAGACGGACAAGGATGTAGGGCCACTGATGAAAAACTAGCATCCTATATTAAGCATTAGGATTGCAGGTAAGGTAACAACAGTAGTAGCAAGGACAGGCTATGCATCAGTATAGGATTAACGGGAAGCAGTAACATGCTACACTACTCTAATGCAAGCAGTATAGAGAAGAGTAGGCGATATCTAGTGATCAAAAGGGGGGGGGCTTGCCTGGTTGTTCTGGCAGGAGAGAGGGGTCGTCAACTCCGTAGTCGTACTGGGTAGCAGCGGCGTCGGTCTCGGCGTCTAGCGAGAGAAGAGGGGGAAGAAACAATAAATATAATGCAAACAAATGCATGATGATGCATGACATGACAAGTATCGGTGCTAGGGGTGCCCTATCGCGGTATGAGGTGATACCGGTGAAGGGGGGGAAACATCCGAGAAAGTATCCCCGGCGTTTCGTGTTTTCGGGCAGAGGAGCCGGAGGGGGAAAGTTGCGAGTTTGATAGGTTAGGGAGGTGTGGCGGACGAACGGGTTGCGTATCCGGAATCGTCTCGCCGTTCTGAGCAACTTTCATGTACAAAGTTTTTCGATCCGAGCTACGGTTTATCTTATATTAATTTTAAAAGATTTAAATCAATTTTAGGATTTATTTAATTAATTTAACCAACATTATCCAGAATAGTGTCTGCTGACGTCATCATGACGCCAGCATGACGTCAGCAGTCAACAGGGAGTTGACTGGGTCAATCTGACGTGTGGGTCCTGCATGTCATACACTGTTTACTCTAATTAGGATCTAACTAATCTAATCACAGTTTAATTAACTCACAATACTTAATTAGGTTAACTAAACAAGATTAATTAAGTTAATTAATTCACTAATTAATTAATTAATTAATTATTAATTAATATTTTTTTTAATTCCCTTTTTTTGTTCTGTTTTTTTTATCGTTCTGGGGCCGGGCCCCACATGTCAGTGGCCCAAAGGGCCACAGCGATTCGGGCGCGCGGGTTCCGGGCGCAGGCACCCAGCCCGATTGGCAAATGCCCAGATGGGCAGGGGGGCCGGCCACGGGCACGGCAAGCCCGGCCGCCTGGGACGACAGCGGCAGCGGCGAGGTGGGGCGGGGCGATGGCGCGGGCGGCGGAGGAGCAGAGCAACGGAGCAAGGCCGAGCGCGGCGGCCGCGGCAGGGGAGCCGCACGGGGAAGCGGGGAGGGGCCGGGGGCGGGACGGCCCGGCGCGGGCGACGGTGGCGCCGGAGCGCGTCGAGCGGCGACGGCCGAGGCGACCTAGGGGGAGAGGAGGGCGAAGGGGGTAGCTCACGGGGGGGGGGAGTAGGGCAACGGGGCAGTGGGCTCGGGGGCGGTCGGGGAAGACCGGCGTGGAGGAGGACGAGGAGGCGTTCGGCGGCGACGGGGCGGTCCGGCGACGAGGGCGGCGGGCGACGAGGTCGGGGGCGCGGCGCTGGAACGGCGGCCTCGGCACGGGGTGAGGAGGAGGCCGAGGCACGCGGGGCGGTGGCAGCGGCACGGCGGCGTCCAGAGGAGGACGGGGAGCGCGGTGGCGGTGGCGATGGTGAACGGCGGCGGGGCGACGGGGATCGACGGCGGCGTCGGGCCGATGGGATCGGGGGGGTTCGCCCCAATCCAGATCGGGCAGAGGAGGGAGAGAGAGGAGTGTGAGGGGGGGGAATGGGGATCGTGCTAGGGTTCGGTGCCCCCACGGGGTTATAGGCCAGGGGAGGGAGTGGGCCGGCCTGGCAGGCCACTGGCCGGGCCGAGGGGGGGGGGCGGCCCGTTCGGTCGGCTGAGGCCAGCTGGGCCACTTGGCCCAGCGGGGGGGGGCTTTTTCCCTTTTTTTGTTAGTTTAGTTTAGTTTTTTTATTTTCTTTTCTGTTTTAATTCATTTTAAGTATTTAGGTCTTTTACAAAGGCATGGATCCCACACCATAAATTCCTAGGCATTTATTTGCACACCCCGAACATTTTGTCTTAAATTTTGAAAAGTTTTTATTCTTTGGTTGATTTTGAATTTGAATTTGAATCAGTTCGAACTAGCACGAGACTAGGAACAGTAATCGAGGTGACGTGGCATCATTAGCAGAGGTTCACTGTAGCTTAATTACCCGGGCGTTACAAAACTCCTCCACTACAAGAAATCTCGTCCCGAGATTTTAGGAGATTGAAGGAAACAAAGCGGGGTATTCATCACGCAGGCGATCCTCGCGTTCCCAAGTGGCTTCGTCTTCAGAGTGATTCGACCACTGGACTTTGAGGAATTTGATCGCCTTCTGACGTGTGCGGCGTTCAGCTTGGTCAAGAATGCGGACCGGATGCTCTTTATAAGAGATGTCCTGTTGCAATTCGAGCACTTCATGATCCACCGCTCGGATTGGATCCTTGAAGCAACGGCGGAGTTGTGACACATGGAACACATCGTGAACCTGAGAAAGGTTCGGCGGAAGCTCCAGTTGATATGCCACCTTTCCACGCCTTTCGAGAATAGTGAAGGGACCAATATAGCGGGGAGCTAACTTTCCTTTGATCCCGAAGCGGTGTGCACCCTTCATTGGTGTAACTCGAAGATAAGCCTTTTCGCCAGGTTGATAGACCATGTCTTGGTGATGACGGTCATACTGACTTTTCTGACGTGACTGAGCAGTCTTGAGATTATCGCGAATAATGCGAACTTGTTCTTCGGCCTGTTGTATAATATCCGGACCAAAGAGTGGACGTTCCCCAGTTTCTGACCAGTTCAGAGGGGTTCGACACTTTCGTCCATATAGCACTTCGAAGGGGGACATCTTTAGACTAGCTTGATAGCTATTATTATAAGAGAACTCGGCATATGGAAGAGATTCCTCCCATTTCTTGCCGAATGAGATTACACAAGCTCGAAGCATGTCTTCGAGAACTTGATTGACACGTTCAACCTGTCCTTGCGACTGAGGATGGAACGCAGTACTGAACGACAGATGAGTCCCCATAGCTTCTTGGAAACTCGCCCAAAACCTTGAAGTGAATAAGCTGCCACGGTCTGAACTGATAACCAGTGGGATACCGTGAAGTGAAACAATTCTAGCCATGTAGAGAGTAGCAAGCTGACTAGCAGTGATTGTCTCTTTGACCGCCAGGAAATGGGCAACTTTGGAAAGCCGGTCAATGACGACAAGAATAGCATCATTACCTTTCTGCGATTTGGGAAATCCAGTGACGAAGTCCATTTCAACATGGTCCCATTTCCATTCAGGAATAGAGATAGGTTGCAGAGTTCCAGCAGGCCTTTGATGCTCTGCTTTGATTCGGCGACAAACGTCACACTCAGCAACATAACGAGCAATGTCCTGCTTCATATTAGACCACCAGAATCTTTGACGAATATCCTGGTACATCTTTGTACTACCAGGATGGATGGACAGAGGCGTATCATGGGCTTCTTGCATAACCCTTTTAGTCTTATCCAGGTTTTTCTTCGAACATGGTACCACTAAGCGGCCTTTGAAATACAAGGTGCCATCGTCGGCGATCGTGAAGAATGAGGGCTTCCCCCTTTTGAGGTCGCGCTTAATCTTGAGGACTTCATCGTCACACTTCTGTATCCATTTGATGGTGTCCACAAGATCTGGTTTCGCAACCAGGGTATTGAGAGAACCCTTGGAAACAACATGGAGGTTCTGTTTGGGGAAACCTTCGGGAGGGGGAGCGAGTGATCCCGGGGGAACAATATGGAGGTTCAGCCCTCTAAATTCTTCGACAAGCGAGGGCTGAACTTTGTGGACCTGGAGATGGTTGCAGTAAGACTTGCGGCTCAAGGCGTCAGCCATTACATTAGCCTTGCCGGGGGTATAGGATATACCCACGTCAAAGTCTGCAACAGTCTCCATCCATCTCTGCTGGCGTAGGTTCAAATCTGGCTGAGTAAACAGATACTTCAGACTTCGATGGTCGGTGAAGATCTCGCAACGATTACCGAGAAGGTAATGTCGCCACTGCTTCAGTGCATGAATGACAGCAGCAAGCTCGAGGTCGTGAACTGGGTAGTTTTCTTCGTGAGGGCGCAGTTGACGAGAGGCATAAGCAATCACTCTGCGCTCCTGCATTAGGACACAGCCTAATCCTTGACGGGAAGCGTCGCAGTAAATGACGAAGTCCTTCTTAGTATCAGGTGGAGCAAGTACGGGGGCAGAAGTCAACTTGTCTTTGAGCGCCTGGAAACTTTCCTGACACTTGTCTGTCCAGTCAAACTTGACACCCTTATGCAACAGATTAGTTCAGGGGCCTGGCAATCTTGGAGAAGTTCTCGACGAATCGACGGCAATAGCTGGCGAGACCGAGGAAACTTCGGACTTGCTTCACATTCTTCGGAGGAGTCCAATCGAGAATAGCCTGAACTCGTTCAGGGTTGACGGCAATACCATTCTTGGAGATGACATGCCCAAGATAGGTTACTTCGGGGAGCCAGAATTCACACTTGGAATACTTAGCATACAGTTGATGCTCTCGAAGTTTTTCCAGCACAAGACGAAGATGTTCAGCATGTTCCTCCTTGTTCTTGGAAAATACAAGGATATCGTCCAAATAAACCACGACGAACTTGTCGAGGTAATCCATGAATATATAATTCATCAGACGAGAGAAGGTGGCTGGAGCATTCGTTAAACCGAATGACATGACGGTGTACTCGTATGATCCATACCGAGTCACGAAGGCAGTTTTTGGGATGTCCTCTTCACGAACACGGATCTGGTGGTAACCCAACCTCAAGTCGAGTTTGGAGAACACTGATGAGCCAGCCAGTTGATCATAAAGATCATTGATCCGAGGAAGAGGATATTTATTCTGAATGGTAGCTTGGTTTATAGGACGGTAGTCTTGGACTAATCGGTTTGTCCCATCCTTTTTCTAAACAAAGAGAGAAGGTGCTCCCCAAGGAGAGCAACTAGGACGAATGAAACCTTTGACAAGAGATTTGTCGATTTCCTCCTTAAGCTCAATGAGTTCATGCGGCGGCATCTTATAGGGTCGTTTGGCTATAGGGGTGGTGCCGGGTTTCAAGTCGATGATGAATTCGACAGCTCTAGCAGGGGGAATCCCTGGAAGTTCTTCTGGGAAGACATCTTGGAATTCACGAACGACGGGAATGTTTTCAATGCCCTCGAGTGGTGCAGCGTTCAACGCATTCAAGGCATAAAGACGTGCCTCGGCGTTCTGAACTAGATGAGCTTGGTAAGCTATTATTTCGTCAGAAGGGTGTAGCAGATGGACGACCTTAGTGGCGCAAACTATAGAAGCAGTATGCGCTTTCAACCAATCCATTCCCAGAATGAGGTCGATGTTAGACGACTTCAGGATAATGGGAGAGGCATAGAATTCCAGCCCTTCGATTTCCACGGGGACATCGATGCCAACCAGTGAGGTTTGACATTGTCCCACGGGGGTTTTTACCAATACCGAAGCGTTCATCTCCTCACATTTAACGTCATGCTTGTATGCAAAATCTTCTGACATGAATGAATGCGATGCCCCTGAATCAAATAAAACAGATGCAGGTACTGAGTTTACGAGGAGTGTACCCATCACGGTAGCAGGCTGGTCTAGAACTTCATTGAGATCAACATGGTTGGCATGAACACGACCATAAGACTTGGCACTGTTGTTGCGAGGCTGGTTGCTTCCACGGCCAGTTGCTGGGAGGGCCAGTTGATTCTGGTTTTGATTGCAATCCCTAGCACGGTGACCTGGCTGACCACACTTGTAGCAGAGGCCATTATTGGGAGTGGGAACAGGAGCTTGTGGTGGTGGAGCTGGAAGTCTTGTCTGCCTAGTTGGAGGAGCAGGCAGACGAGGTGCAGCATAGGACTGCCTTGGGGCAGGTGCATCCGGCTGGTACATGCTGTTGGGGATCCATATCTTGCGCTTTTGCGAGGACGGGCCCGAAGATGAGCCCGTGTCACGGCTGCGCTTGTGAGAGCTCTGGTATTCCTGCAGACCAGTTTCGACGTTGATGGCTTTGTTCACCAGAGTGGCGAAATCAACAAAGTCGTGCACTAGAAGTGCGAGCTTGATGTCAGCTTGAAGGCCATCACGGAACTTCTCCTGTCTGCGTGCATCAGTTGCGATGTCTTCTTCAGCATAGCGGGACAAGTCAAGAAACTCCCGCTGGTAAGCTTCCACAATTTTATTGCCTTGGGTGAGGTTGCGGAACTCACGCTTCTTCCGGTCCATAACTCCCTGAGGAATGAAGCGAGCACGGAAGGCAGCTTGGAAGTCTGGCCAGGTGATGATTGTTCCAGCTGGCAGAGTACGCCTGTGGCTATCCCACCATTGAGCTGCGGGTCCTTTCAGGAAGAAGGAAGCAAAGGTGACATAGCTGGCAGGGGCTACATCAGCAGACTCCATCTCATAAGTGATGTCACGGAGCCAGTCATCAGCATCCAGAGGCTGAGTTGAGCTGCGGTACACGGTTGGGTTGAGGCGCATGAAATCCTGCAGAGTCACTTGGGTTGGCTGCTGGTTCATATTGGGGCGAGGAAACTGAGCCATAATATTCTCCATGAACTGACGGTTCAGCTCAAACTGTTGCATCATCCCAGCCATGTACTCAGGCGGTGGTGGGGCGTTGCCACCACGACCACGACCACGACCACCTGGTCTAACCATCCTGCTAATATATAACAGGGGTAGTTCAGTATTGAGAAATGTGCAAAGACGAGAATCATTCATGATGAAACACGCACAACGAAAGCAGCACGATAGATACTACATAGTAGTCGGCATATCTTACAAAAGAGATCATGCATGGAGTTCGTTACACAGAGTCTGGTACATAGACTAAGACATCACAGGCGGCACGCAGGCTCGCGGCGAATGCATCTAACACTAACAAGCAAGTCTACTTTAGTCCCACGCGGTACTGCGGAGGTAGCTGTAGCCTGAAAGCTGGTAGTGTGGCATCGGGTACACCACGTCGGCAACCTGGGGTCTGCGGGTACTCTGGTGCAGAACCTGACGCTCAAGTGGCAGAAGAGGACCAAGTGTAGGAGAGTAGCCTCCCACATCTGGCCAGCCGACGCCCTGAGGCATCACGGTCCTGGCAGGGTAGACCGCAGAACGCGACAGATTACCAGATCGGACAGAGGGGTGCAACAGCGTCAGAGCACGATACAGGTGCTGACGGGTGGTGTACAACTCGTGGCGAAGAGCTCGGTTAGCTCTATCCAGCCCATCAGCATGCAGAACCAGGTTCTGATGGTAGAAGGGCTCTCGGGTGACAGTGGAGTAGGCAGCAGTGTAGTATCCCTCCGCACCAACATCGGATGCGATAGCAATGTGCCTGAAGGGGGAGGTATCCAACTCCTGATACTCTCCACGGAGACGTGTCAGAGCAGCATAAGCAGCATCGTGGACCACCATATCGATAGTCACTCCAACACCATGAGCAGTGTGCAGCACGGTAGTGGAGTCATACTCCCGAGAGTAGAGGTGGACGATGGCACGGTACTGCTCCTGGTTGAAGTCCTGATACTCCTCATAGACGGTGTACTCAGGGTGCCAGCGATAACCCAGATAGGTCATCATCTCAACCAGCACAGCAGGTGATCCTGAGGCACCAATGGCCATCGTGTGGCGCACGACCTGCCTCGTGGGTTCCATCTGAAAACAAAGATGTTTTCACAGGAGTCAAATGACAATGTGGATAAAGTTCAAGTACTACTCTAAAGAATAACTAGGGCTTATCCAACTTTGGGGTGAATGTCGTAACGGGATCCTAGTGTCAGAGTTAGTAAATTCGTTTAACCCGAGTAGAAGAGAGTTCAGAGTCCCAGAGTAAAGGTCGAGGAGTAAAAGATCCTAGTACCACCCGATGGCGACGTGGGCCCGTAAGGCACACAGCCAAGTTAGTAAAAGTTTTTGCAATGTCTAGACTCGACTTCGGCCAAGGAGTGTGGAAGGGGGTTTCCTACAGGCAGTCGGCTCTGATACCAACTTGTGACGCCCCCGATTTAATCGTACACTAAAAACGTGTACGATCAAGATCAGGGACTCACGGGAAGATATCACAACACAACTCTACAAATAAAATAAGTCATACAAGCATCATATTACAAGCCAGGGGCCTCGAGGGATCGAATACAAGAGCTCGATCATAGACGAGTCAGCGGAAGCAACAATATCTGAGTACAGACATAAGTTAAACAAGTTTGCCTTAAGAAGGCCAGCACAAACTGGGATACAGATTGAAAGAGGCGTAGGCCTCCTGCCTGGGATCCTCCTAACTACTCCTGGTCGTCGTTAGCGGGCATCACATAGTAGTAGGCACCTCCGGTGCAGTAGGAGTCGTCGTTGAAGGTGGCTTCTGGCTCCTGGGCTCCAACATCTGGTTGCGACAATCCAGGTAGAAGGGATAGAGGGAAAGAAGGAGAAAGCAACCGTGAGTACTCATCCAAAGTACTCGCAAGCAAGAAGCTACACTACATATTCATGGGTAAATGTGTAAAGGGCCATATCGGTGGACTGAACTGCAGAAAGCCAGAATAAGAGGGGGATAGCTAATCCTTTCGAAGACTACGCTTCTGGCAGCCTCCGTCTTGCAGCATGTAGAAGGGAGTAGACTGCAGTCCTCCAAGTAGCAACGCATAGCATAATCCTACCCGATGATCCTCCCCTCGTCGCCCTGTGAGAGAGCGATCACCGGTTGTATCTGGCACTTGGAAGGTGTGTTTTATTAAGTATCGGTTCCTAGTGTCATAAGTCAGGTACAAACTCCCAAGTCGTCCTGTTACCGAAGATCACGGCTTATTCGAATAGATTAACTTCCCTGCAGGGGTGCACAATACCAACACGCTCGATCCCATTTGGGCCGACAACACTTTTCCTGGTCAATGCCGGCCTCGAAGATCAACACGTCGCAGCCCCACTAGACCAACAGAGAGGTCAGCACGCCGGTCTAAACCGAAGCGCCCAGGGGTCTGGGCCCATCGCCCTTAGCACACCTGCACGTTGCGAACGCGGCCGGAAGCAGAACTAGCCCCCTTAATACAAGAGCAGGCTTACGTTCCAATCCGGCGCGCGCCACTCAGTCGCTGACGTCACGAAGGCTTCGGCTGATACCACGACGCCGGGATACCCATAACTACTCCCGCGTAGATGGTTAGTGCGTATAGACCAAATGGCCAAACTCAGATCAAATACCCAGATCTCGTTAAGCGTGTTAAGTATCCGCGAACGTCGACCAGGGCCAGGCCCACCTCTCTCCTAGGTGGTTGAACCTGCCCTGTCGCTCCGCCTCAAAGATCCACTCGCGGGTGCGCCTCAAGCCGACCCGTCTTTAGTCACCACATGTATCATATGTATAAGTATATACCCGTGATCAACTCCCGAGTGATCACGGCCCGATAGTATAGCATGGCAGACGGACAAGGATGTAGGGCCACTGATGAAAAACTAGCATCCTATACTAAGCATTAGGATTGCAGGTAAGGTAACAACAGTAGTAGCAAGGACAGGCTATGCATCAGTATAGGATTAACGGGAAGCAGTAACATGCTACACTACTCTAATGCAAGCAGTATAGAGAAGAGTAGGCGATATCTGGTGATCAAAGGGGGGGGCTTGCCTGGTTGCTCTGGCAAGAGAGAGGGGTCGTCAACTCCGTAGTCGTACTGGGTAGCAGCGGCATCGGTCTCGATGTCTAGCGAGAGAAGTGGGGGAAGAAACAATAAATATAATGCAAACAAATGCATGACGATGCATGACATGACAAGTAGCGGTGCTAGGGGTGCCCTATCGCGGTATGAGGTGGATACCGGTGAAGGGGGGAAACATTCCGGGAAAGTATCCCCGGTGTTTCACGTTTTCGGACAGATGAAAAAGAGGGGGAAAGTTGCGAGTTCAATAGGTTAGGGAGGTGTGGTGGACGAACGGGTTGCGTATCCGGAATCGTCTCGCCGTTCTGAGCAACTTTCATGTACAAAGTTTTCCGATCCGAGCTACGGTTTATTTTATATTAATTTTAAAAGATTTAAATCAATTTTAGGATTTATTTAATTAATTTAATCAACATTATCCAGAATAGTGTCTGCTGACGTCATCATGACGTCAGCATGACATCAGCAGTCAACAGGGTGTTGACTGGGTCAATCTGACGTCTGGGTCCCGCATGTCATACACTGTTTACTCTAATTAGGATCTAACTAATCTAATCACAGTTTAATTAACTCACAATACTTAATTAAGTTAACTAAACAAGATTAATTAATTTAATTAATTCACTAATTAATTAATTAATTAATTATTATTATTAATTTTTTTTAATTCCTTTTTTTTGTCTGTTTTTTATCGTTCTGGGGCCGGGCCCCACATGTCAGTGGCCCAAAGGGCCACATCGATTCGGGTGCGCGGGTTCCGGCGCAGGCACCCAGCCCGATTGGCAAATGCCCAGATGGGCAGGGGGGCCGGCCACGGGCACGGCAAGCCCGGCCGCCTGGGACGACAGCGGCAGCGGCGAGGGGAGGCGGGGCGATGGCGCGGGCGGCGGAGGAGCAGCAACGAGAGCAGGCCGAGGGCGGCGGCCGCGGCAGGGGAGCCGCACGGGGAAGCGGGGAGGGGCCGGGGGCGGGACGGCCCGGCGCGGGCGACGGTGGCGCCGGAGCGCGTCGAGCGGCGACGGCCGAGGCGACCTAGGGGGAGAGGAGGGCGAAGGGGGGAGCTCACGGGGGGGGAGTAGGGCAACGGGGCAGTGGGCTCGGGGGCGGTCGGGGAAGACCGGCGAGGAGGAGGACGAGGAGGCGTTCGGCGGCGACGGGGCGGTCCGGCGACGAGGGCGGCGGGCGACGAGGTCGGGGCGCGGCGCTGGAACGGCGGCCTCGGCACGGGGCGAGGAGGAGGCCGAGGCACGCGGGGCGGTGCAGCGGCACGGCGGCGTCCAGAGGAGGACGGGGAGCGCGGTGGCGGTGGCGATGGTGAACGGCGGCGGGGCGACGGGGATCGACGGCGGCGTCGGGCGATGGGATCGGGGGGGGGTTCGCCCCGATCCAGATCGGGCAGAGGAGGGAGAGAGAGGAGTGCGAGGGGGGAATGGGGATCGTGCTAGGGTTCGGTGCCCCCACGGGGTTATAGGCCAGGGGAGGGAGTGGGCCGGCCTGGCAGGCCACTGGCTGGGCCGAGCGGGGGGGGCCCGTTCGGTCGGCTGAGGCCAGCTGGGCCACTTGGCCCAGCGGGGGGGGCTTTCTCCTTTTTTTTGTTAGTTTAGTTTTTTTTCTTTTATTTATTTTCTTTTCTGTTTTAATTCATTTTAAGTATTTAGGTCTTTTATAAAGGCATGGATCCCACACCATAAATTCCTAGGCATTTATTTGCACACCCCGAACATTTTGTCTTAAATTTTGAAAAGTTTTTATTCTTTGGTTGATTTTGAATTTGAATTTGAATCAGTTTCGAACTAGCACGAGACTAGGAACAGTAATCGAGGTGACGTGGCATCATTAGCAGAGGTTCACTGTAGCTTAATTACCCGGGCGTACAACTCTTACCTACGCAAAGACACAACGTGATATGCCAATTGCTATTTACCCTTCATAAGGACCCTTTTCATCGAATCCGATCCGACTAAAGTGGGAGAGACAGACACCCGCTAGCCACCTTATGCAACTAGTGCATGTCAGTCGGTGGAACCAGTCTCACGTAAGAGTACGTGTAAGGTCGGTCCGGGCCGCTTCATCCCACGATGCCGCCGAATCAAGATAAGACTAGTAACGGCAAGAATATTGAACAAATCACGCCCACAACTACTTTGTGTTCTACTCGTGCATAGAATCTACGCAATAGACCTAGCTCATGATGCCACTGTTGGGGAACGTAGCAGAAATTCAAAATTTTCCTACGTGTCACCAAGATCTATCTATGGAGAGACTAGCAACGAGGGAAGGAGAGTGCATCTACATACCCTTGTAGATCGCTAAGCGGAAGCGTTCAAGTGAACGGGGTTGATGGAGTCGTACTCGTCGTGATTCAAATCACCGATGACCAAGTGCCGAACGCACGGCACCTCCGCGTTCAACACACGTACAGCCCGGTGACGTCTCCCACGCCTTGATCCAGCAAGGAGAGAGGGAGAGGTTGAGGAAGACTCCATCCAGCAGCAGCACAACGGCGTGGTGGTGATGGAGGAGCGTGGCAATCCTGCAGGGCTTCGCCAAGCACCACAGAAGAGGAGGGAGAGAGAGATGCAGGGCTGCACCAACGAGAGATCGAATCGCGTGTTGTGGGCAGCCCAATGCCTCAATATATATAGGGAAGGGGAGGGGCTGCGCCCCCTCTAGGGTTCCCACCCCTAGGGGGGGCGGCAGCCCTAGATGGGGACAAGGGTGGCGGCCAAGAGGGGATGGGAGAGGGAGGCGCACCAATATGGGCCCTTAAGGCCCATATCCCATTAGGGTTTGCCCCTTTCCACCTCTTAGGCGCCATGGGCCCTTGTGGGAGGCGCACCAGCCCACTAAGGGGCTGGTCCCTCACCACTCTTGGCCCACGCAACCTTCTGGGGTTGGTGGCCCCACTTGGTGGACCCCCGGGACCCTCCCGGTGGTCCCGGTACGTTACCGATAAACCCCGAAACTCTTCCGGTGACCAAAACAGGACTTCCCATATATAAATCTTTACCTCCAGACCATTCCGGAACTCCTCGTGACGTCCGGGATCTCATCCGGGACTCCGAACAACATTCGGTAACCACATACAAACTTCCTTTACAACCCTAGCGTCATCGAACCTTAAGTGTGTAGACCCTACGGGTTCGGGAGACATGCAGACATGACCGAGACGTTCTCCGGTCAATAACCAACAGCGGGATCTGGATACCCATGTTGGCTCCCACATGTTCCACGATGATCTCATCGGATGAACCACGATGTCAAGGACTTAATCAATCCCGTATACAATTCCCTTTGTCTATCGGTACGATACTTGCCCGAGATTCGATCGTCGGTATCCCGATACCTTGTTCAATCTCGTTACCGGCAAGTCTCTTTACTCGTTCCGTAACACATCATCCCGTGATCAACTCCTTGATCACATTGTGCACATTATGATGATGTCCTACCGAGTGGGCCCAGAGACACCTCTCCGTCACACGGAGTGACAAATCCCAGTCTCGATTCGTGCCAACCCAACAGACACTTTCGGGAGATACCCGTAGTGCACCTTTATAGTCACCCAGTTACGTTGTGACGTTTGGTACACCCAAAGCACTCCTACGGCATCCGGGAGTTACAATCTCATGGTCTAAGGAAATGATACTTGACATTAGAAAAGCTTTAGCATACGAACTACACGATCTAGTGCTATGCTTAGGATTGGGTCTTGTCCATCACATCATTCTCCTAATGATGTGATCCCGTTATCAACGACATCCAATGTCCATGGTTAGGAAACCATAACCATCTATTGATCAACGAGCCAGTCAACTAGAGGCTCACTAGGGACATGGTGTTGTCTATGTATCCACACATGTATCTGAGTTTCCTATCAATACAATTATAGCATGGATAATAAACGATTATCATGAACAAGGAAATATAATAATAATCAATTTATTATTGCCTCTAGGGCATATTTCCAACAACAACAACACACCAAAAAACTTCATTCTCATTTAGGGAATATATTGTCTCCAAGAAGAACGTGACACGACATACAAACGAAAAAAAACCTTCATAACGTAATTAAAACACAAGTCAGCACGGATAAAATCCAAACAAAACAACCGACCATAACAATCACTAGACAGATATTCCCTTCGTTCCTAAATATTTGTCTTTTTAGATATTTCAAATGGACTACCACATACGAATGTATATAGACATATTGTAGAGTGTAGATTCACTCATTTTGCTTCGTATGTAGTCATTTGTTGAAATATCTAGAAAGACAAATATTTAGGAACAAAGGGAGTATAGAAGAATTAATCCCACAAGTGAATAACGGCGCGGCGAAGCGCGCGTTAGCCTCTAGACACAGTTGATGGTCCACCGAACTGAACCACGGATAGAGATTACACCCTGGATCCGAGATCTTAAGCATCATGTAAGCTTAGCTAGGGGACCCCATGGATTTTGCTAATTGATGGAACCCAACAAGTAGTTGCATACCATCATGAATTCGCTACGTCGAATGTGTAGAACACCCTTCAATAATTCTCCTCATGACCAAATGCCAGGGCAAGTGATCTAGCCTATTGGACAATGGGTCACCCCCTAGATGACTAGTTTTGAGATCAGTTTGATGATCGAGGGTCCTTGTTGTAATAATGTTAAATGAGCTTTGGGCATTGACCAAGAGGAGGTGAACCTACGTATTGTGAATGATTGGTGACACTAAGAAAGGATAACACGCGGGGTGAGCGCAATTCTATGGGCGATGGCTCTCGTCAAAACTGAAGGAAATATGCCCTAGAGGCAATAATAAAGTTATTATTTATTTCCTTATATCATAATAAATGTTTATTATTCATGCTAGAATTGTATTAACCGGAAACATAATACATGTGTGAATACATAGACAAACAGTATGTCACTAGTATGCCTCTACTTGAATAGCTCGTTGAATCAAATATGGTTAAGTTTCCTAGCCATAGACATGAGTTGTCATTTGATTAACGGGGTTACATCATTAGAGAATGACATGATTGACTTGACCCATTCCATTAGCTTAGCACTTGATCGTTTAGTATGTTGCTACTGCTTTCTTCATGACTTATACATGTTCCTATGACTATGAGATTATGCAACTCCCGTTTACTGGGGGGAACACTTTGTGTGCTACCAAACGTCACAACGTAACTGGGTGATTATAAAGGTGCTCTACAGGTTCTTCCAAAGGTACTTGTTGGGTTGGCGTATTTCGAGATTAGGATTTGTCACTCCGATTGTCGGAGAGGTATCTCTGGGCCCACTCAGTAATGCATATCACTATAAGCCTTGCAAGCATTGTAACTAATGAGTTAGTTGCGGGATGATGTATTATGGAACGAGTAAAGAGACTTGCCGGTAACGAGATTTAACTAGGTATTGAGATACCGACGATCGAATCTCGGGCAAGTAACATACCGATGACAAAGGGAACAACGTATGTTGTTATGCGATTTGACCGATAAAGATCTTCGTAGAATATGTCGGAGACAATATGAGCATCCAGGTTCCGCTATTGGTTATTGACCGGAGACGTGTCTCGGTCATGTCTACATTGTTCTCGAACCCGTAGGGTCCGCACGCTTAAAGTTCGATGACGATTATATTATGAGTTTATGTGTTTTGATGTACCGAAGGTAGTTCGGAGTCCCGGATGAGATCGGGGACATGATGAGGAGTCTTGAAATGGTCAAGACGTAAAGATCAATATATTGGATGACTATATTCGGACATCGGAAAGGTTCCGAGTGATTCGGGTATTTTTCGGGGTACCGGAGAGTTATGGGAATTCGTATTGGGCCTTAATGGGCCATACGGGAAAGGAGAAAAAGGCCTCAAAGGGTGGCCGCACCCCTCCCCATGGACTGGTCCGAATTGGACTAGGGAGGGGGGCGCCCCCCTTCCTTCCTTCTTCTTTTTCCTTCCCTTCTCCTACTCCAACAAGGAAAGGAGGAGTCCTACTCCCGGTGGGAGTAGGACTCCCCCCTTGGCGCGCCCTCCTTGGCCGGCCGCCTCTCCCCCCTTGCTCCTTTATATACGGGGGCAGGGGCACCTCTAGACACAACAATTGATCAAGTTAATCTTTTAGCCGTGTGCGGTGCCCCCCTCCACCATAGTCTACCTCGATAAAACTGTAGCGGTGCTTAGGCGAAGTCCTGCGTCGGTAGAACATCAACATCGTCACCATGCCGTCGTGCTGACGAAATTCTCCCTCAACACTCGACTGGATCGGATTTCGAGGGACGTCATCGGGCTGAACGTGTGCTAAACTCGGAGGTGCCGTACGTTCGGTACTTGATCGGTCGGATCGTGAAGACGTACGACTACATCAACCGCGTTGTGCTAACGCTTCCGCTTTCGATCTACGAGGGTACGTAGACAACACTGTCCCCTCTCGTTGCTATGCATCACCATGATCTTGCGTGTGTGTAGGATTTTTTTTGAAATTACTACGTTCCCCAACAGTGGCATCCAAGCCTGATTTTATGCGTAGATGTCATATGCACGAGTAGAACACAAGTGAGTTGTGGGCGATACAAGTCATACTGCTTACCAGCATGTCATACTTTGGTTCGGCGGTATTGTTGGATGAAGCGGCCCGGACCGACATTACGCGTACGCTTACGTGAGACTGGTTCTACCGACGTGCTTTGCACACAGGTGGCTGGCGAGTGTCAGTTTCTCCAACTTTAGTTGAACCGAGTGTGGCTACGCCCGGTCCTTGTGAAGGTTAAAACAGCACCAACTTGAAAAACTATCGTTGTGGTTTTTATGCGTAGGTAAGAACGGTTCTTGTTAAGCCCAGTAGCAGCCACGTAAAACTTGCAACAACAAAGTAGAGGACGTCTAACTTGTTTTTGCAGGGCGTGTTGTGATGTGATATGGTCAAGAAATGATGCTAAATTTTATTGTATGAGATGATCATGTTTTGTAACCATGTTATCGGCAACTGGCAGGAGCCATATGGTTGTCGCTTTATTGCATGCAATGCAATCACCCTGTAATGCTTTACTTTATCACTAAGCGGGAGCGATAGTCGTAGAAGCATAAGATTGGCGAGACGACAACGATGCTACGATGGAGATCAAGGTGTCGCACCGGTGACGATGGTGATCATGGAGGTGCTTCGGAGATGGAGATCACAAGCACAAGATGATGATGGCCATATCATATCACTTATATTGATTGCATGTGATGTTTATCTTTTATGCATCTTATCTTGCTTTGATTGATGATACGTCTCCAACGTATCTATAATTTCTGATTGTTCCATGCTATTATATTATCTGTTTTGGATGTTTATGGGCTTTATTATACACTTTTATATTATTTTTGGGACTAACCTATTAACCTAGAGCCCAGTGCCAGTTTCTGTTTTTTCCTTGTTTTAGAGTATCGCAGAAAAGGAAAATCAAACGGAGTCCAATTGACCTGAAACTTCACGGAACTTATTTTTGGACCAGAAGAAGCCCACGGAGTACCGGAGTTGCACGAGGAGACTCCCGGGCTGCCCACGAGGGTGGAGGGCGCGCCCCCCTACCTCGTGGGCAGTCCGGAAGTCCACCGACGTACTTCTTCCTCCCATATATACCCATATACCCTAAAATGATCGGGAAGCACAATAGATCGGGAGTTCCGCCGCCAGAAGCCTCCGTAGCCACCGAAAGCCAATCTAGACCCGTTCCGGCACCCTGCCGGAGGGGGGAATCCCTCTCCGGTGGCCATCTTCATCATCCCGGTGCACTCCATGACGAGGAGGGAGTAGTTCTCCCTCAGGGCTAAGGGTATGTACCACTAGCTATGTGTTTGATCTCTCTCTCTCATGTTCTTGAGGTGATACAATCTTGATGTATCGCGAGCTTTGCTATCATATTTGGATCCTATGATGTTTCTTCCCCCCTCTACTCTCTTGTAATGGATTGAGTTTCCCCTTTGAGGTTATCTTATCGGATTGAGTCTTTAAAGATTTGAGAACACTTGATGTATGTCTTGCCGTGCGTATCTGTGGTGACAATGGGATACCACGTGATTCACTTGATGTATGTTTTGGTGATCAACTTGCGGGTTCCACCCACGAACCTATGCATAGGGGTTGGCACACGCTTTCGTCGTGATTCTCCGGTAGGAACTTTGGGGCACTCTTTGAGATTCTATCTGTTGGTTGAATAGATGAATCTGAGATTGTGTGATGCATATCGTATAATCATACCCACGGATACTTGAGGTGACATTGGAGGATCTAGGTGACATTAGGGTTTTAGTTGATTTGTGTCTTAAGGTGTTATTCTAGTACGAACTCCAGGGCTGTTTGTGACACCTATAGGGATAGCCCAATGGATTGATTGGAAAGAATAACTTTGAGGTGATTTCGTACCCTACCATAATCTCTTCGTTTGTTCTCCGCCATTAGTGACTTTGGAGTGACTCTTTGTTTTATGTTGAGGGATAGTTATGTGATCCAATTATGTTATTATTGTTGAGGGAACTTGCACTAGCGAAAGTATGAACCCTAGGCCTTGTTTCAACACATTGCAATACCGTTTACGCTCACTTTTATCAATAGTTACCTTGCTGTTTTTATAATTTCAGATTACAAATACCTTTATCTACTATCCATATCGCACTTGTATCACCATCTCTTCGCCGAACTAGTGCACCTATACAATTTACCATTGTATTGGGTGTGTTGGGGACACAAGAGACTCTTTGTTATTTGGTTGCAGGGTTGCTTGAGAGAGATCATCTTCATCCTACGCCTCCTACGGATTGATAAACCTTAGGTCATCCACTTGAGGGAAATTTGCTACTGTCCTACAAACCTCTGCACTTGGAGGCCCAACAATGTCTACAAGAAGAAGGTTGTGTAGTAGACATCAAGATCTTTTCTGGCGCCGTTGTAGGGGAGGTGAGTGCTTGAAGGTATATCTTTAGATCTTGCAATCGAGTCTTTTAGTTTCTTATTTTATCACTAGTTTAGTTTATAAAAGAAAACTATAAAAAATGGAATTGAGTTTGTCTCATACGCTTCACTTTTTTAATATATTTCGTAAGTATGATGGAAAGGATAATTGTGCTCAAATGCTAGAAGAAGAAATCTATAAAATGTTTGGCACTAAATATTTGAATGATGAGCATGATTGCAATGTTGTTAGTATGAATTCCTTGAATATCCATGATGCTAATGATATGGAAAGCCACAAGTTTGGGGAAGCTATGTTTGATGAAGATGATATTTTTTGTTCCCCATGTTTTGATGAGCAAATTTATTATGATGAAAGCATGCCTCCTATTTATGATGATTATATTGATGAAAGTGGATTTGGAGAGGTCATGACTTTATTTTGTGATGAATCCACTATTTCGGAAGAGGTTCCAATTGATTATGAGAACAAAGTTGCTATCTATGATGATTATTGTGATGACTTGTATGCTATAAAGAATAATGATATCCATGAATCTTGTCATCATGATTTTAGTTTTCAATTGGATTATGCCTCACATGATAATTATTTTGTTGAGTTTGCTCCCACTATTATTCATGAGAAGAATTTTGCTTATGTGGAGAATAATAAAATTTATATGTTTGTAGATCATGAAAAGAATGATTTAGGTGCTGGTTATATTGTTGAGGGAGGAACATATGCTTGTAGGAATTGCAATAATATCAAGTTTCCTCCCTATGTGCTTAAAATTTTGAAGTTATGCTTGTTTTACCCTCCTATGCTAGTTGATTATTGTTCCCACAAGTTGTTTGCTCACAAAATCCCTATGCATAGGAAGTGGGTTAGGCTTAAATGTGCTAGTCATATTCTTCATGATGCTCTCTTTATGTTTCAATTCTTATCCTTTATGTGAGCATCATTGAAATCATCATGCTTAGCTAGGGGCGTTAAATGATAGCGCTTGTTGGGAGACAACCCAATATTATTTTTGTTCCTTGCTTTTTGCTCCTGTTTAGTAATAAATAATTCAGCTAGCCTCTGCTTTATTCTTTTAATTAGTGTTTGTGCCAAGTAGAACCTTTGGGAAGACTTTGGGAAAGTCTTATTGATCATGCTGTAAAAAACAGAAACTTTAGCGCACACGAGAATTGCTGTCATTTTTATTTGGAGAGTGCTATTTAGTTAATTCTTTTTGAATATGATTAATCGATAAATTCCTCAGGTCCAGAAATTTATTTGAGAATTTTATGAGTTCAATAAGTA